>NC_081359.1:111381621-111524212 GCF_030684315.1 Stegostoma tigrinum | reverse complement strand
GCGCGAGAGAGAGAGACAGCGCGAGAGAGAGAGACAGCGCGAGAGAGAGAGACAGCGCGAGAGAGAGAGACAGCGCGCGGCGAGAGAGAGGAGACAGCGCGAGAGAGAGAGACAGCGCGAGAGAGAGAGACAGCGCGAGAGAGAGAGACAGCGCGAGGAGAGAGAGCGCGCGCGCGAGAGAGAGAGAGAGAGAGAGCAGCCGAGGGAGAACGAGCGAGAGCAGCGCGCGCGAGAGAGAGAGCTGCGCGCGAGAGGAGCTGAGCGCGCGCGAGAGAGAGCGCGCCGCGAGAGAGAGCGAGCGCGAGAGAGAGCGAGGGCGAGAGAGAGCGCGCGCGAGAGAGAGCGAGCGCGAGAGAGAGAGAGCGGCGAGGAGAGAGAGAGCGCAGAGAGAGAGAGAGCGCGCGAGAGAGAGAGACAGCGCGAGAGAGAGAGACAGCGCGAGAGAGAGAGACAGCGCGAGAGAGAGAGACAGCGCGAGAGAGAGAGGACAGCGCGAGAGAGAGACAGCGCGAGAGAGAGAGCGCGCACTGCGAGGAGAGAGAGAGACAGCGCAAGAGAGAGAGCGCGCGCGCGCGAGAGAGAGAGAGAGAGCGAGCGCGAGAGCGCGGAGAGAGAGACAGCGCGAGAGAGAGAGACAGCGCGAGAGAGAGAGAGACAGCGCGAGAGAGAGAGACAGCGCGAGAGAGAGAGACAGCGCGAGAGAGAGAGACAGCGCGAGAGAGAGAGACAGCGCGAGAGAGAGAGACAGCGCGAGAGAGAGAGACAGCGCGAGAGAGAGAGCGCGAGGCGCGAGAGAGAGAGACAGCGCGAGAGAGAGACGGAGCAGCGCGAGAGAGAGAGACAGCGCGAGAGAGAGAGCGGCGCGCGCGAGAGAGCGAGAGAGAGAGAGCGCGAGAGAACGAGCGAGAGAGCGGCGCGCGAGAGAGAGCGCCGCGCGCGAGAGAGAGAGAGCGAGCGCAGAGAGAGAGAGAGAGAGAGAGAGCGCGAGAGAGAGACAGCGCGAGAGAGAGAGACAGCGCGAGAGAGAGAGACAGCGCGAGAGAGAGAGACAGCGCGAGAGAGAGAGACAGGCGCGAGAGAGAGCGCAGCGCGCGAGAGAGAGAGACAGCGCGAGAGAGAGAGACAGCGCGAGAGAGAGAGACAGCGCGAGAGAGAGAGACAGCGCGAGAGAGAGAGACAGCGCGAGAGAGAGAGACAGCGCGAGAGAGAGAGACAGCGCGAGAGAGAGAGCGCGCACGCGAGAGAGAGAGACAGCGCGAGAGAGAGAGAGCGCGCAGCGCGCGAGAGAGAGAGAGAGAGCGAGCGCGAGAGAGAGAGAGAGAGAGAGCGCGAGAGAGAGACAGCGCGAGAGAGAGAGACAGCGCGAGAGAGAGAGACAGCGCGAGAGAGAGAGACAGCGCGAGAGAGAGAGACAGCGCGAGAGAGAGAGACAGCGCGAGAGAGAGAGCGCGTAGCGTCGCGAGAGAGAGAAGACAGCGCGAGAGAGAGAGACAGCGCGAGAGAGAGAGACAGCGCGAGAGAGAGAGCGCGCAGCGCGAAGGAGAGAGAGAGAGAGAGAGCGCGAGAGAACGAGCGAGAGCGCGCGCGCGAGAGAGAGCGCAGCGCGAGAGAGAGCGAGCGCGAGAGAGAGCGAGCGCGAGAGAGAGCGAGCGCGAGAGAGAGCGAGCGCGAGAGAGAGCGAGCGCGAGAGAGAGAGAGCGCGAGAGAGAGAGAGACAGCGCGACGAGAGAGAGACAGCGCGAGAGAGAGAGACAGCGCGAGAGAGAGAGACAGCGCGAGAGAGAGCGCCTGCTGCGCGCGAGAGAGAGAGCGCGCGAGAGAGAGGAGCGCGAGAGAGAGCGAGCGCGAGAGAGAGCGAGCGCGAGAGAGAGCGAGCGCGAGAGAGAGAGAGCGCGAGAGAGAGAGCGCGAGAGAGAGCGAGAGCGCGAGAGAGAGAGAGCGCGAGAGAGAGAGACAGCGCGAGAGAGAGAGACAGCGCGAGAGAGAGAGACAGCGCGAGAGAGAGAGACAGCGCGAGAGAGAGAGACAGCGCGAGAGAGAGAGCTGCGCTGCGCGAGAGAGAGAGACAGCGCGAGAGAGAGAGACAGCGAGAGAGAGAGAGACAGCGCGAGAGAGAGAGCGCGACGCGCGAGAGAGAGAGAGAGGAGAGAGAGCGCGAGAGAGAGAGAGAGAGAGCGAGCGCGAGAGAGAGCGAGCGCGAGAGAGAGCGAGCGCGAGAGAGAGCGAGGCGCGAGAGAGAGCTGAGCGCGAGAGAGAGAGAGCGCGAGAGAGAGAGCGCGCAGAGAGAGAGAGAGCGCGAGAGAGAGAGAGCGCGAGAGAGAGAGACAGCGCGAGAGAGAGAGACAGCGCGAGAGAGAGAGGACAGCGCTGAGAGAGAGAGCGCGGCGCGCGAGAGAGAGAGACAGCGCGAGGAGAGAGAGACAGCGCGAGAGAGAGAGAGACAGCGCGGAGAGAGAGAGACAGCGCGAGAGAGAGCGAGAGAGAGCGCGAGAGAGAGAGCGAGAGAGAGCGCGAGAGAGAGAGCGAGCGCGAGAGAGAGCGAGCGCGAGAGAGAGCGAGCGCGAGAGAGAGCGAGCGCGAGAGAGAGAGAGCGCAGAGAGAGAGAGAGCGCGAGAGAGAGAGAGCGCGGAGAGAGAGAGAGAGCGCGAGAGAGAGAGACAGCGCGAGAGAGAGAGACAGCGCGAGAGAGAGAGACAGCGCGAGAGAGAGAGAGACAGCGCGAGAGAGAGAGCGCGCGCGCGAGAGGAGAGAGACAGCGCGGAGAGAGAGAGACAGCGCGAGAGAGAGAGACAGCGCGAGAGAGAGAGACAGCGCGAGAGAGAGCGCGAGAGAGAGCGCGAGAGAGAGCGCGAGAGAACGAGCGAGGAGAGAGAGCGAGAGAAAGAGAGAGCGCGCGCGCTCTCTCTCTCGCGCTGCGCTCTCTCTCTCGCGCGCGCCTCTCTCTCTCGCGCTCTCTCTCTCGCGCGCGAGAGAGAGAGAGCGCGAGAGAGAGCGCGCGAGAGAGAGCGCGCGCGAGAGAGAGCGCGCGCGAGAGAGAGCGAGCGCGAGAGAGAGCGAGCGCGAGAGAGAGAGAGCGCGAGAGAGAGAGAGCGCGAGAGAGAGAGAGCGCGAGAGAGAGAGAGAAGAGCGAGAGCGAGAGAGAGAGAGAGCGCGAGAGAGAGAGAGAGCGCGAGAGGAGAGAGAGAGCGCGAGAGAGAGAGAGAGCGCGAGAGAGAGAGAGGGCGCGAGAGAGAGAGAGGGGCGCGAGAGAGAGAGAGGGCGCGAGAGAGAGCGGGGCGAGAGAGAGCGCGCGCGAGAGAGAGCGCTGCGCGCGAGAGAGAGCGCGCGCGAGAGAGAGCGCGCGCGAGAAGAGAGAGACAGCGCGAGAGAGTGCGCGCGCGAGAGAGAGCGAGCGCGAGAGAGAGCGAGCGCGAGAGAGAGCAGAGCGCGAGAGAGAGAGAGCGCGAGAGAGAGAGAGAGCGCTGAGAGAGAGAGAGAGCGTCGGAGAGAGAGAGAGCGCGAGAGATGAGAGAGCGCTCGAGAGAGAGAGAGCGCGAAGAGAGAGAGAGAGCGCGAGAGAGAGAGAGAGCGCGAGAGAGAGCGGGCGCGAGAGAGAGCTGAGCGCGAGAGAGAGAGACAGCGCGAGAGAGAGAGACAGCGCGAGAGAGAGAGACAGCGCGAGAGGAGAGAGACGAGCAGCGCGAGAGAGAGACAGCGCGAGAGAGAGACAGCGCGGAGAGAGAGGACAGCGCGAGAGAGACAGCGCAGAGACACTGGCACACACAGAGAGGCGCGTGAGAGAGAGCACGCGAGAGACACACAGACAGAGAGAGAGAGAGAGAGAGAGACACAGACACTGACACACACACACACAGAGCACGTGAGAGAGAGACAGCGCGAGAGAGAGAGAGACAGCGCGAGAGAGAGAGACAGCGCGAAGAGAGAGAGACAGCGCGAGAGAGAGAGACAGACAGCGCGAGAGAGAGACAGGACCAGCGCGAAGAGAGACAGACAGCGCGAGAGAGAGACAGACAGCGCGAGAAAGAGAGACAGACAGCGCGAGAAAGAGAGACAGCGCGAGAGAGAGAGAGACAGCGCGAGAGAGAGAGAGACAGCGCGAGAGAGAGAGAGAGACAGCGCGAGAGAGAGAGAGACAGCGCGAGAGAGAGGAGAGACAGCGCGAGAGAGAGAGAGACAGCGCGAGAGAGAGAGACAGCGCGAGAGAGAGAGAGAGAGACACTGGCACACACACAGAGAGCGCGTGAGAGACCAGCGCATGAGAAAGACAGACAGAGAGAGACACACAGACAGAGAGAGAGAGAGAGAGAGAGAGAGAGAGACAGACACTGACACACACACACAGAAAGTGCGTGAGAGACAGCGCGCGAGAGAGACAGACAGAGAGGGACACACAGTCAGAAGGAGCACGAGAGAGAGAGAGAGAGAGAGACGGACAGAGAGAGAGAGAGAGAGAGAGAGAGACACAGAGACACGGTGGGGGGGGGGGGGAGAGAGAGAGAGAGAGACACACACACACTCAGAGCGCGCGTGAGAGAGCGCGCGAGAGAGACAGACAGAGAGAGACACACAGACAGAGAGAGAGGTGCGCACGCGAGAGAGAGAGAGAGCGCGCGAGCGAGAGCGAGAGACACATAGAGAGAGAGAGAGAGAGAGAGAGAGACAGACACTGACACACACACACACAGAGCGCGTGAGAGAGCGCACGAGAGAGACAGACAGAGAGAGACACACAGACAGAGAGAGAGAGAGAGAGACAGACACTGACACACACACAGAAAGTGCGTGAGAGACAGCGCGCGAGAGAGACAGACAGAGAGAGACACACAGACAGAAGGAGCACGAGAGAGACAGAGAAAGAGAGAGAGAGAGAGAGAGAGACACACACAAAGAGAAAGAGAGAGAGAGAGAGACAGACAGACAGACACAGAGGAGACTCTCAGTGTGAACTAAAATCAACTGCTCCAAAAATTTGAGAACTGTAATTCCAGCATTACCTATAAGCCCAACTGGGAATGCCCATTATTTTGCGTACAATTTGAAAACTACAAAAGCCCCACAAGAAAATTAGGGTCATGGATCAAAAATCTCAAGCTCCGGCTTTTATAAGCTACACGTGTATCCAACAAGGATTCAAATATAATTCCACGTTACACTATGAGCTGATGTGCCTCAGTCATTATGAGTACACAGTTCCAAACAAAAAAAGAACCTGGATCAGATTATTTTTACTGTGCAATTACAGCATTGTTTTGCTGGTTTATAATCAGGGCTTCTGGCCTATATTTTCAGCTGCCTGGACCCCAAGCTTCAGCCTTTCCTTATTAAACCTCTCCATTTCTGTTCCTGGCTTCTTCCTTTAAAGGCATTCCTCAAAACCTGCCACTTCCACCAAGTTTTTTTTGTTATCCGAGTTAGTATCTTCATATAATTTATTCATGGGATGTAGGCATTGCTGGTTATTTAGACAGATTAAGTGACCAAAGTTGTCCACTGTACTCCAGGTGTGGTCTCACCAAGACCCTGTATAGAAGCAGAAAAAAATTCCCTACCTTCACATTCCATTCCCCTTGCAATAAACTGAAAACTTCATGGGAGTTATGTATTTTTGATTTATCAACAATGGTGGAACAGTGACAGATTTCCAAACCAGGGTAGCACGTGACTTGGAGAGAGGTCGGTGTTCCTACACATCCATTCCCTTTGGCATCTTCTTGCCTGTCTAAGCCACAGATTTAGGTTGTGCAAAAGCAGCACAATATCTGTACAAATATTAATTAACTGTAATAAAAATCAAAAGAACTGTAGAGCTGGAAATCAGAAACAAAAAACAACAATTGCTAGAAAAGCTTAGCAGATCTGGCAACTGTGAAGAAAAAATTTCAGAGTTAGCGTTTCGGGTCTGGTGACCCTTAGAAAAATGGGTCACTGGATCCGAAAAGTTAGCTTTGATTTTATCTTCACAGATGCTGCCAGACCTGCCGAGCTTTTCCAGCAACTGTTAACTAACTGTAACATGCTTCTGAGCCTGGCTTGTATGCTTACTTTTAGACTTAATTTATCACTTTAAACCAGAGATTCAATAATAGCTGATTTAGCAGTAAAACTATTTTTGATTTTTATTTTTAAGACTTGTTATGTCTAGCACCTTGATATTTTCCAAATTGAGACCCTAACATGAGAAAATTAAGATCGAGAATGAGAGAAAGATTACGGTTGCCAAGATCTCTACAATTATTTTAAAATTGTATAAATGGAGCAAAGCCATAGCAGTTGGTTGGGAGATGCAGGAGGGAAACAACTATAAGATTTATGTGTTATTTTTGTAGCAATGCAGGCATTGTGATCTTAGTTGTTAGTGTAACATTTACTCATTAATTAACGGCACCTCCAAAAAAAATCAGTAAAAGATAGACAAAAATATTGGCCTTACCACCAACATTCACATCATATGAAAGAATAATAAGAAGTACTTAACTCATTGCCCAGAATTTATCCTTGGAACACAGGTGCAAGACTATAGCCTTTTGTCCCCTAAATTATAAAATTCACATTCCTAATAAAAGTTGATCATGCAAAGAGCTTGCATCACCATTGCAAACAGCATGTAAAATTCAGCTATCATTCCTTCCCAGGCAATTTTCTCAGGTTTTTTGTTAACAAGTTACTCCTGTTCCATTAATAAACTGCAAAGCAGCACTTGCTAGTTCAAGTGGTACAAGTACAAACAGTACTTCATGATTGGACAAATTGCAGATGAGAACTCGACAGCAGGAGCTGCAGTATCCATACATAATCAATAGAAAAAGGGTAGTACCAGAGAACATCTAGTATTAGTGATAATGGAAACTGCAGATGCTGGAGAATCCAAGATAATAAAATGTGAGGCTGGATGAACACAGCAGGGCAAGCAGCATCTCAGGAGCACAAAAGCTGACATTTCCGGCCTAGACCCTTCATCAGAGGAGGGGGATGGGGTGAGGGTTCTGGAATAAATAGGGAGAGAGGGGGAGGCGGACAGAAGATGGAGAGAAAAGAATATAGGTGGGAGAGGAGAATATAGGTGGGAGAGGAGAATATAGGTGGGAGAGGAGAATATAGGTGGGAGAGGAGAATATAGGTGGGGAGGCGGGGAGGGGATAGGTCAGTCCAGGGAAGACGGACAGGTCAAGGAGGTGGGATGAGGTTAGTAGGTAGGAGATGGAGGTGCGGCTTGGGGTGGGAGGAGGGGATGGGTGAGAGGAAGAACAGGTTAGGGAGGCAGAGACAGGCTGGACTGGTTTTGGAATGCAGTCGGTGGAGGGGACGAACTGGGCTGGTTTTGGGATGCGGTGGGGGAAGGGGAGATTTTGAAGCTGGTGAAGTCCACATTGATACCATTGGGCTGCAGTGTTCCCAAGCGCCCTTGACCGCGTCTCCCACATTTCACACAACGCATCCCTCACTCCCCGCCCCCGCCACAACCGCCCAAAGAGGATCCCCCTTGTTCTCACACACCACCCCAACAACCTCCGGATACAACGCATCATCCTTCGACACTTCCGCCATCTACAATCCGACCCCACCACCCAAGACATTTTTCCATCCCCACCCTTGTCTGCTTTCCGGAGAGACCACTCTCTCCGTGACTCCCTTGTTCGCTCCACACTGCCCTCCAACCCCACCACACCCGGCACCTTCCCCTGCAACCGCAGGAAGTGCTACACTTGCCCCCACACCTCCTCCCTCACCCCCATCCCAGGCCCCAAGATGACTTTCCACATTAAGCAGAGGTTCACCTGCACATCTGCCAATGTGGTATACTGCATCCATTATACCCAGTGTGGCTTCCTCTACATTGGGGAAACCAAGCGGAGGCTTGGGGACTGCTTTGCAGAACACCTCCGCTCGGTTCACAATAAACAACTGCGCCTCCCCGTCGCAAACCATTTCCACTCCCCCTCACAATCTTTAGATGACATGTC
The DNA here is from genome assembly GCF_030684315.1 of Stegostoma tigrinum. Lineage (NCBI taxonomy): Eukaryota > Metazoa > Chordata > Chondrichthyes > Orectolobiformes > Stegostomatidae > Stegostoma > Stegostoma tigrinum. The sequence continues at coordinate 111,516,251 of NC_081359.1, read as the reverse complement.
CATCGTGGGCCTCCTGCAGTGCCACAATGATGCCGAAAGTTGCAGGAACAGCAACTCATATTCCGCTTGGGAACCCTGCAGCCCAATGGTATCGATGTGGACTTCACCAGCTTCAAAATCTCCCCTTCCCCCACCGCATCCCAAAACCAGCCCAGTTCGTCCCCTCCCCGCACTGCACCACACAACCAGCCCAGCTCTTCAAAAGTGCCTATTAGTGCTGTTCCACCGAGCACAGGTTTTTAAATCAGAGGCCAAATCGGATTTCCTAACCTACATCACTTATGGACTGGCAATGTAGGGTCTTGAAAACCCAATAAAAATAAATCAAATGTGAATTATGAAGAAAATGAAAAGCCTACACAGCAGTCAAAAATATTCTGAGAAATAAGTATAAAAAGTTTTGACATCTTCAACCTTCATAATTATGAACTGTATTGTAATCTAGAGGTGTTTTATTACAGTGATTCATCATTATGATCTGTTCTTTAAACATTTTGCATTGACTAGCACTGGGTAGTTGTTCGTATGCATTATGGTATTTTTTTCAAAGGAGAAAGTACCATAATGCAATAAAAAATGTTACAGAAGACAGAATACTGGTGGTGGAGGGTTGTTTTTCAAACTGGATGTCTGTGACCAGCAGTGCTCCACAGGGATTGGTGCAGGTCCCACTTTTGTCTGTCATTTATGTAAAAGATTTGGATCAGAATATAGGAAGCATGGTTAGTAAGTTGGCGGATGACACCAAAATTGGTGGTGTAGTGGACATTGAAGGTGGTTATCTAAGATTACAAAACTATTGATCAATTGGGACAATGAGCTGAGGAGTGGCAAATGGAGTTTAATTCAGGTAAATGCAAGGTATTGCATTTTGGTAACATCAGCGAAGGCATGGCTTACACTGTTAATGGTAGTGCCCTGGGTAGTGTTGCAGAACAGAATTCTTTGAAGTTTGCATTACATGTAGACAGGATGATTAAGGCAACATTTAGCACACTTGCCTTCATCGTTTAGACCTGAGTACAGGAGTTCGGATGTCATGTTGAAGTTGTACAAGACATTGGTGAGGCCTCTTCTGTGTCAATTTCTGGTTACTCTGCTATGGAAGGAGATTATTCAAATGGAAAGGGATCAGAAAAGATTTACAGGATACTGCTGGGTTTGGAGGATTTGAGTTACAAAAAGTAGGCTGGAACTTTCTTCACTGGAGCACAGGAGGTTGAGGGGTGATCTTATAGAGGTTTATAAACATCATGAGGGGACTTGGATAAAGTGAACAGCAAGGGTCTTTTCCATAGGGTGGGGAAGCTCAAAACTAGGAGGCATTTTTTAAGGTGAGAGAAGAAAGTTAAAAAGCACAAGGGGCAACTATTGTTTAAAAGAAAAAGTGGTTCGTGTTTGAAAACTGCCAGAGAAAGATGTGGATGCAGGTACAGTTGGAACGTTTAAAAGACATTTGGATAAGTACACAAATAGGAAAGGTTTGGAGGAATATAGGCCAAATACAGGCCCAAATATAGTTGGACCAAAGGGTCTGTTTGCATGCTGGAGGCTTCTATGACTCTACAATGTCCTAAACTGCTTGTGCGGTCATTTTTGCTATTGTGATTAGCAATTTGGTTTGAACTATAAATTAATCTGCTCTGTTCTTTCCTTCTCAGGAGAATAGTCTATGATTTAAGAGTCACAGAGATACACAGCATGGAAACAGACTTTTTGGTCCAACTCGTCTATGCTGACTAGATATCCTATATAAATCTAGCTCCATTTGCCAACATTTGGCCCACATCCCTCTAAACCCTTCCTATTTATATAACCATCCCGATGCCTTTTAAATGTTTTGATACCCGCCTACTCCACTTCCTCTGGCACCACGCTTGTGTGAAAAAAGTTGTTCCTTGGGTCCCTTTAAAATCTTTCCCCTATTACCTTAGACCTATGCCCTCTAGTTTTGAAATCCCCTACCCTGGGATAAAGACCTTGGCTGGTCACCCTACCCATGCCCCTTGTGATTTTTTTAAACTTGCAGCAGGTTTATGCCTTGAGTGTCTGACACTCCAGGGAAAACAGTCCCAGCCTATTCAGCCTCTCCCTATAGGTCAAACCGTCCAGCCCTGGCAACACCCTTGCAAATCTTTTCTGAACCCTTTCTAGTTTCACAACATCCTTCCTAAAGGAGGGGCACCAGAATTGCACAGTATTCCAAAAATTGGCCGACCCAATGTCCTGTACAGCCTCAGCATGACTTCACAACAACTATACTCAATGCACTGACCAATAAAGTCAAGCATGCCATTCACCTTCTTCACCATACTATCGACATGTGCCTCTGCCTTCAAGGAACCTGCACTCCCAAGGTCTCTTTGCTCAGCAACATTCCCTAGGTCCTTACCATTAAGTGTGTAAGTTATGACTAGATTCGCCTTTCCAAAATCCAGCACCTCACATTTATTTAAATTAAACTCCATATGCTACTTCTCAGTTCATTGGCCCATCTGATCAAGGTCCCACCGTTTTCCGAGGTAACCTTCTTGGCTGTCCTTTACACCTGCAAACTTACTAACCACGCCTCCTATGTTCACTTGCAAATCATTTATGTAAACAACAAAGTACAATGGACCCAGCACCGATCCTTGGACAACTGTGACTGTTATGAAACAGTGGCTGAGTTTCAATGCAGTAGATATTCCATGCAACCGAGAATGAATGGCAGTGTTAATAGGTTGCAATAAGAGATCATGATTTTGTTAGCGTTTTTGGTCTGTTGACACAAGCCAGTAGAATTTTAGGATTGTGAATTTCTTTTCCATGTAGCAGAATGCATTTTTGTTCTCAGTGTTAATGATACTGTATTTGATGGAGATAATAGTGTGGAGCTGGAGGAACACAGCAGGCCAGGCAGCATCAGAGGAGCAGGAAAGTTGATGTTTCAGCTTGGGGCCCTTCTTAAATGGCAACTTTCCTGCTACTTTGACACTGCCTGGCTTGCTGTCTTCCTACCATTCCAGACTGTGTTCCCTGACTCCAGCATTTGCAGTTCTTACTATCTGTATTTGATGAAGGTTTTTATTTGATGATTAGAAGGTTATTGCCCGAAGGAATGCAATTCTTTTGTCTGATATATAATGCGTGGAATTAGAAGATTGTACACACTAATTCAGTCATTATACATGGGATACAGATGTGGAATGGGGTAGCATGGGAGAATCTGAGGTGGCTGGAGGTAGGTGAGGAGCGATTTTAGAGAGCCTTTAAATACCATTAGGAGTTACAGTGCTGCCATCAAGAAGCAAGACAGACATTCTCACAGCCCTCTTCAGTTATCTGTACTCTTCCTGCACTGGCTCATAGCTCTCAGACTGCACTGTGAATCTGAGCCTGGTGTGTGAGAAGTCAGAATCATATGAAGTTACACATGGGTTAAGAGTGCAGTTTAGGCCACCAAAGTGCACAGGTCAGGCTTTCTTGTGACCAGATCAGATATGGTCCATAATCTCTACCACTGCACACTTCAGGCAGGCTAACAAGCCAAAACAACTGCTCCCTAGCCTTACTGAACTCCGACATTTGAAAAAGGGCTCAGCTAGAAGTGCAAAGGGATCAAATTTCAAAAACTCCATTCAAATGTCACCATGGTACCGAGATAAATTATTTAATGTCTGAATATAATTTAGACAGATACTGTAGAAATAACAGAATCACATGAGACAGCTGGGGGGGGGGGGGGGGAGGAATGAGAGGGAGACACACAGACACACACACACACACACACACACAGTGCGAGAGAGAGAAGACAGACAACGAGATGGGAGGTTATTAAGCCTTTGTGCTTTTTGACAAATTATTTATTTATCTTTTTAAGGTTAGCTCTCATGTGGCATTCCAAATCAGAGCTTAAAAATGTCTTCCCATCTCCACACACTGATTCATTTGCTACTTGTCTGGAATCTATGTCCTCTGGTTACGAACTTGACTTGTCAGTAAAAATGGATCTTAGTCATCAGTCATTAAAATGTATTTTAATTTCTTAATTACATCTCTCCTTAAACCTCTCTTGTTTAAGGAGAACAATCCTAACTTCTCTAGACTCTTCACATCACTTCACCCTCAAGACTCCAAAAATCTAAAATAGTGAGTAGAGTGGGGTTTTGTTTTGATTAGGAGTTTTATTGAGATTGGTCTGTTGATGAAATTTTAAATATATAAAACAGAGATACTAAGTTATCCTGGAGCAGTAATTTTGAAGGAGTAAGACTGTGCTATCTTTTGGGTCTGTAGATTGTTAAGATGCAAAGATGGCATTTAGTAGGGTGATGTACTCTTCCTGTCAGATGTGGGAAATTAGGGAGAATTTCAATGTTACTGATGATTATATCTGCAGGAAAAGTGTTTGGTTGTGTGCCCTATTAGATTGCATGGGTCGGGTGGAGTGACAGTTAGAGGCAGTGAGGAATTTACAGGAGCCAGGAGTGTGATGGATGACAGTTTCAGGAAGGGAGAAAAATAGCAGATACAATTGGATAGATGGGCTACCTCCAAGGAAGGTAGGAGGATTAGGCAGGTAGTGCAGAAGTATCTTGTGGTTATCCCCATCTCAAACAAGGACATTTTTTTGGAAAACATAACGGGTGATGGGCCCTCAGGGGAATGTAGCACTGACAGCCAAGTTTCTGGTACTGAGACTGGTTCCACTGTAACAAGAGGTATGTCAGGTTCCAAGTGATCAAACATGATAGTGGCCGCTCTAGACAGAGGCATAGATAGATGGTTCTGTGGCTAACAATGCAACATCAGAATGGTGTTTTGCCTCGCTGGTGCCAGGATCAAGGATCTCTCCAACAGTGTGCAGAATATTCTCAAAGGGAAGAGGTACAAGTGGGAGATTGTTGTACTCTTTAAAGTTTTAGCAAAGAACTGTAGATTGGGTTGTGGATGAGGTTGTTGACTTGCTCACCAAGCTGGCTTGTTAATGTTCAGAAGTTTCATTACCATGTTAGGTGGCATCATCAGTGAGGGCTCTTTAATCCTCATAAGTGTTTGTCATAGAGTGGCTGCTTGTGGGTCACCATGATTCCTGGTGGTCTTAGGAGTCTTGTTGTCAGTTCCTGTATGTTTTTGACATAGGGCAGCGTGGCCAATGTGTTAGGGCCATGAATTTATCACAACAGACAATGAAGACTGTCAGTGGTCTACTACATCCGCTGCTCCTGATGTAGCCTTCTCTACATCGGTGAGACCAAACGGAGGCTTGGAGACCGCTTTGTAGGGCATCTGCACTCTGCTTGTGACAAGCAATAAAGCCTTCTGGTCTACATTCAGTTGATATCTTGAGACAATCAGGAGCAGAAATGTAAAACAAGTTTACACTATATTGCTGAAAATGAACAACCATACCTTGGCACACAAAAAAGTTAAAGGAAACATTTTACTTGCTTAGAAATGCATGAAAAATTTATTACCAGCACACATTCTCCCTCCTCTGGATTGGGGCATTTGACCGTTGAAAATTCCGGATCTGGATCCTTCTGTTCTGGAACTGGAATGGGTGGTGCAAAGTCAAATGCCTTGAAAGCTGACTTCACATACTCATGCCCAACACCATGAAAGGAAGTGTGCACAAACTTGAGCGATGTCTTTCTGTTAAGTTCTCTAAACAGAAGGAAACAAGCACCTCAATGTCTAATGTTGTGGTGGGGAGGGTTAACACAGCACTCACATTAGGGAAGGGAACAAGCTAAAAATTGTTAGAAAGTTAGACAAATACAGTTTCCATTTGATTGAATTGTATAAAAGTTAAAGAAACAAATTAAAACTACCCAGCATGTTTTTTCCCCCCCATATGTTGTACGGCACACCAGCAATTCTCCATCTCTCTTATTTAAGTAAATAAAGGACAGTCACCAATTGAGATAGCTAATTTGTGGGGCCAGGGAAGACGACAAAGGGGGAGAAAAATGGATGAGAGTGGAGAAGTAACTTCACCAAATAAACAAACCAAATATCTGCTGATTATGCAATGAACAAAAAACACCCAGCCATTCTTTTTCCCCACCTCGCTGAATGGGAACAATCTGGAATTGCAAACTTTTGGAGTTGTAAAAAGGATTACAGGGACTTAAAGCAAGATAGCCCTAATAGTAAAAACAGTTTCACTTTAAAAACACTAGAAGTGAATCAAAAACATGTTAAAAAGTTCATTTTAGTGGTATTATAATAAGTAGAAAATGGTTGCAAAAGGTTCAAATATATGGGTTAGCTCTATAGTTAAGTGTATGCTGGGTAGGAACATCAGAGTAGTACACTGAAATAGTTCATCAGCACGCACTACCTAGGTTCCTATCAGAACTAATCACCTGGAGAATACAGTAGAGATGTTTATGGGTCTGGCCTCTCATTCCAGAAGAGGCAAGAAAGGGCAAGCAAATGAGGAGGAGCTTGAAGGCATTCTCAAATTTCTACAGAAGTCAGTCAGAATAGACAAGGGTTTGGTTGATGTTTAGGTTTTACATGTTTGGATACCTTTAGCAATGAGGGTATGGCTATATGTTAATTACCAGTTAATACACACCTCTGGGGTAGGCAGAACTCTGGGTCTCCTGACTTAGTCACTACTACTATACCACAGCCGTGTCCATACCTCTGAACCAGGAAGCCTGGGTTCAAGTCACATCTGCACCAGATGCATGCAACATATGTAACCAGTTTGAGGAAGAATGTCTCTCAGTATTTGTTTGGGGCTATCGCGGTGCAGTGGTAGTGTCCCTAAGGCATGGACTGAAGTCCTATTTGTTCTATCACACACAGAAAATGCTAGAAGAACTCAACGGGTCCGGCAGCATCTGCAAGCAGGGAAACAGTTATTCTTTTGAGTCTGAAAAGGCCCTTTTTCAGAACTTCCAGCATTCACAGCTTGCTTTTATTGGTGTATCATAAGATGTCTGAACAGGTCTTTGTTGTTTTAGCATCTGTTGTTGTTAATTTGTTCATGGGGTGTGGGTGTCACTGGCTAGGCCAGAATTTATTACCCATCCCTAAATTACACACAACCACATTGCTCTGGATCTGAAATCACGTAGGGCAGATTAGCTAAGGACAGCACATATCCTTTCCTAAAAGGACATTAGTAAACCAGAAGGCTTTTTACAACAATGGTTATGTGGTCACTGTTAGGCTAAGTAATAGGCTTGCTTTCTTATTCCAGACTATTATGGAGTTCAAATTTCACCATCTACCAGGATGGTATTCAAACCTGTATCTCCTGAACATTAGTGTGGGGTTCTGGATTACTAGTCTGAACACATTATCACAATGCCACAGGCCCTCCACTTGTTACAGGTCTTACGTCACAGTGGTATCATCCCTACCTCTGGGCCAAAGGTCCAGGTTAAAGTCCCACCTGCCACCTGATGCACGTCATAATCATTGGAATGTCTCAGCAAAATGTTGGGAAAATCGTACAAGCCAGTGAGGAGTTTCTTGACACTGACAACAAGAAGTCCCATTATTCAACCAAGTGCTGAACAGAGAGATAAGACTCTCACTTGAGTGGCAAGCAGCTACATTAGCATCCTCAACACTACGTTATTGTCCCAATGGGAAAGTCAGAATAATAACCTGGTAACTCCAACTCATTGCTAGCTCCACCAGGCCTCTAACAGTCATCAGCATCTCAGGGCACACCATGCACAGTGATCACATGGATCGGATGTTAAATATTCTTGGACACAAGGTGTTCAGAAAGATAGCAAATGAATAAAAGGGAAAGGATGTCCCAGAGGGGTCAGGAAGCAATTTGGCTACAAGCTAGGATTTAATTTTTTTTTAAAAAGTTGAATTACATTGCCTGGTGTAGTCAGTTGGCTAGTGGAAAACATGGACAGAAACAAATTTGCAAGGAAAGTACATAGAAAGGCTTAAGAGTTACAATGGGGAACGTTAATTATCAGAGTATAGACGGGGACAATAACAGGACAAAGAGCAGAGAGGGACAAGAGATGTATGGTGTATGCACGTGTATAATATATTTCCAGTCCAATGAAAGAGGAAGTCCTGATAGACCTGATTCTTGGGAACACGGACCAAGCAGATCAAATGTCAGTGAGAGAATATTTACTGGTTATCATTGATCTCGGTTAGGGTTTCTATGGAAAAGTTAAAGAACAACCAATAGCAAGATTAATTCAACACACATACCCAGTGCTGGGCACATTTATTCGTAAAATACATTAATAATGGATGTGAGTTTTCTCACTGAGCTGGAAGGTTAGTTTTCAGACATTTCGTCACCATTCTAGGTAACATCAGTGAGCCTCCGATAAAGTGCTGGTGTTATGTCCCGCTTTCTATTTACCTGTTTAGGTTTCCTTGGGTTGGTGACTGCCAGACTACTCGGACCACTTGGCATCAGGGTAGCCCACAAACCTACCACTAAAACAGCAGCTAATAAACTTAAAAGACCCTATACAGACAACAAGCAAAACGAACGTCATCTACAAAATACCTGGCAAGAACTGTGACAAACACTACATTGGACAAACAGGCAGAAAGCTAGCCACCAGGATACATGAACATCAACTAGCCATAAAAAAGACATGATCCACTATCACTAGTATCCTTACATGCAGATGAGGAAGGACACCACTTTGATTGGGACAACACATCCATCCTAGGACAAGCCAAACAGAGACATGCACGAGAATTCCTAGAAGCATGGCATTCCAACCAGAACTCCATCAACAAACACAGTGATTTGGAGCCCATCTACCACACTCTGAGAAACAGAACAGGTAATGACATCACCAATGCAGGAAATGACATCACCAACCCAAGGAAGCCTAAACAGATAAATAGAAAGCGGGACATAACACCAGTGCTTTATCAGAGGCTCACTGATGAAGTTACCTAGAAAGGTGATGAAACATCTGAAAACTAACCTTCCAGCTCAGCGAGCAAACTCATATCCAAAAACTCAACCTCAGCTACAAATCTTCTCAAAACTCGATACATTAATAATTTGTATGGTAGAAGTGAACACACGATCATCAAGTGTGTGGATGACACTGGGAAGGAAAGTATTGAGAACAGTAGAAGGAGACTACAGTGATACAGACAGATCAATTGAGTGGGCTTAAAATTAGCAGATGAAACTTAATCTTGGAAAATGTGAGGTTCTGCACTTTGGCAAGAAGCAAAGACAAATTGATTATATTTAAATAGGAAAAGTCTGTAGAAAGCTGTAGCACCAAGGGATTCAAGGGTCCTCATGCATGACTCACAAAAGCTGGTATCCATGTTCAGCAGGCAATAGGAAAGGCAAATGAAATGTTGGTCTTTACTTCAAAAGGAAATTAAGTATAAAAGTGGGGAGATAGAATCAGAGATGTACAGCATGGAAACTGATGCTTTGGTCCAATTCATCCATGCTAACCAGATAGCCTAAATTAATCTAGTCCCATTTGCCAGCATTCGGCTCATATCCCTCTTAAACTCTCCCTATTCATGTACCCGTCCAGATGCCTTTTCAATGTTATTGAACCAGCGTACACCACTTCCTCTGGCACCACCCGCTGCATGAAATATTTGCCCCCCTTAGGACCCTTTTAAATCTTTCCCCTTCACCTTAAACCTATGCCCTCTAGTTTTGAATTCTTCTACCCTGGGGAAAAGACCTTGCTGGTCACCCTATCCATGTCCCTCATGATATTATAAACTTCGATAAGGTTCCAGCTTTGAATGTCCAGGGAAAATAGCCCACCCTTATAGCCCAAAACATTCCAACAACATCGCAGCATTGAAAATCTTTTGTGAACATTTTCAAGTTTCACAACATCTTTTCGAAAGCAGGAGACCATAATTGCATGCAGCATTCCAAAAGTGGCCTAACCAATGTCCTGTACAGCCACAACATAAACTCCCAACTCCTATACTCAATGAAGATATTGCTAAAGCTATGCAAAGCACTAGTCAGTCCACAACTGGAATACTGTGAAAGTTCTGATCCCTTTATCTAAAGAAAATTATCCTGGTATTGGAGGCAGTTGAGGGGTCAATCCTAAATATGGAGAGACTGTCTTATCAGGAGAAGTTGAGTAGTTTGGCCCTGTAATCACTCACGTTCAGAAGAATGGGGGGAAACATTATTGAAATATACAAAGTCTTAGCAGCTTGACAGGATAGATGTACAGAGATTGTTCCTCCTCATGTTAGATTTAAGATCAGAGGGTATAATTGCAGTGATAAATCTGCTGAATAATCAGGGAAGGAATCAAGAATTACGAGGAAAGGTAGGAAAGCAGAGCTGAGGATTCGTGGATCAGTCATGATCTGAGCAGACTCACATGGACCAAATGACCTTCTTCTGCTCTTGTGGCGTTAAGAGAAAGCCAACATCCAGGGACATGAATACAGCTGGGTGAAAGAAGTCAAAAGTGACTTGTGGGTAGATGGTACTGTGGAATTCAGAACAAAAACAGACAACCATGATCTTACTGTTTAGCAGAGAGATCTTAAAAGGCTAAATTACCTACTTCTGCTTCCAATTCATACATTTTTATGTAAATTTGTCCCATCTCCATTCCAGAACAGATCATCTGGCCTCTACTGGTCCTATGTCGCAAAAAAAAAGTCCTTTCGCCTGCACCACCATTTCAGCAACTCAAAGTTGGCAAGAAAAATTAGCAGCTGAACAACAGGCCACCTTCAAAGAAGAAATAGTTTGGGCACAGTCAAGGTGCTTTCCCTTGTAAAAGAAAGGAGGACAAACAAATCCAGAGCTTCTTGGATGAAAAATATGTACAAAGTATGAAGAAAAAGAAACAGCGTGCTTATGACATATCATGTCGAAAATCCAACTGGCTTTCAGGCTGAATGGAAAAGAATTGGAAAAGTGGTGAAAAGCACATAAAAGCACAGTGAATGTGAAAAGAGACTGGCAGCTAACAAAAGGGAAAGACTTCTAGAGGCAAATAAAAAGCGATTAAAAAGAAGAGAGAGTGGCCTATTAAGGACCCAAAAGGAGAGTTACACATTGTGGCATTAAATTTTGCATCTGCAGAGAGGAAGTTTTGAGAGGTCTGCCAGGCTGAAAAGTAGATAAATCCCCAGAGCTAGATAAAAATGTATTCCAGGTTGTTGAGTGAAGTAAGGGAGGAAACAGCAGGGGAGCTTGCAAAGAATTTCAATTTCTCTATGGCAATAGGAGAGGTGCTACAGAACTACAAGACAGCCAATTGGTGACATTATTATTCCAGAAGGCAGCAAGGGATGAACCAGGAAAATACAGGCCAGTTAGTCGAACCTCAATAGTCCAAAAACAATTGGAAGCAATTCTGTGGGACAGAATTATACTACATTTGAAGAGCGTGGGATTGTTCAGTGGAACTCATATTGGGCCAATGTGACTGAGTTTTTCTAACAGGTATAATGGCAATGCTTTTGATTAGTCTACTTGGACTTCAGCAAAGCTTTTGATAAGGTCTCGCATGGGAGACTGAACAAAGGTAAAAGCCATGGGATACAAGCTAATTTGGCAAATTGATCCACAATTGGCTGAGAGGCAAGAAACAGGGGATAATGGTTGAGGGGTGCCTTTCTGATGAAGTCTGTGTCCAGTGTGATCCCACAGGAATGTGTGTTGGAACCCTTGCTGATACAGACATGGTGGCCAGATGGCCTCCTTCTGCACTATATAAGTTATGTGGTATCACACAGTAGCCTTTTGAGTCAGGGTACACCAAGAAATACTGCCTGGAATTTCCCAGTCAAACTTCTCATTACTCTGCATTGCACAGTATACAAAAACTTAGATGAGGTCTTGTGGTGAAGTGATAATATCTCCACCTCTGGGCCAGGAGGCTTAGGCTCAAGACTTCCCACTCCAGACATGTGTTACATCATATTTGAATAGGTTGATTATAATATACAAGGATATGAGATTGTACAAATACATAGCATTCTAATGATGTATCAAAATTTCCTGCAGATCATTCTTGATTTTGGCCACCTGTTGAGAACAAACTGGTCAGTGATTCCACATTTCAAGTACATTGCAGTGTAATATTCAGCAGGTCGGGCACCATAGAGATAGAAGCCCTTTCAGTATAATTGACTGTTATTTTCCCCTCTGCTTCCTTTCTCCCTCAACTATCACATGCACAAACTCCCTTCAATACTTCAATCAACTGGCTGCATGTCATGTCAGAGCCTCGAGTGCCTAGAAAATGTTTAAACCCAGTGACATCAAAATTCAGACGAATCTTTATCCAATGTCTACAACAGAAACTGTTCAGTAGTTTGACAAACTTTGATCGGTCTTCAAATTCCTAACACAAAGTGGCTGTGGACAAGGCTGACAGTCAGTATACAGCCTGGTGTGTCAAAGTTGCAGGAATTACAAGGAGTCTACACCTTCAGCAGGAATAGGGCAAGTTGAAAGAAATAGCCAAGACCTTTCTGCATCCAGGCAACTCTCCACCTAAAGCAAATAAATCAACACCAAAACTTTTCCAAGGGATTGGAAAAAGAACAAGTGGATTTGTTTAATTAACTGAACCCGATGATTGATAATTATAAGACTTCAACTGAATATCTCACGGCAGCACACTATATTAAGCCAACTTGTAATTGGGGAAAAAAAGAAATCTAACCATATGAACAATCTATAATTGTCACAACAGTGAGGCATGGATTGATTAATTGAAGAAACAGGAAGTATGTGATTAAAATAATTATTCATTTGGGAGCAAACCAGACAAATTCAATGTCATGGGCATGGAGCAGTGTGCAAATAATCAACTGTCACATGGATGGTCTTCAAAGATACCTGAAACATTAATCTCAAAATGAATCTATCAAATCACAGTTCAGGTATCACACAGCCACAATACAAAACAGCAGCACGAACTGGTGAATGACATTAATGCACCTTGGTCAACTATCACACTGATGTCATTCCACCTTAAATCAGTCACCTCGGCATTGAACGGGCTTAGACATGCTCTCAATTTAATACAGTTATAATCAAACGATTTTACTCCAGTGGGTACAAGAATAGGTGATGCATACCAGGATGATGTTTCAGCTGAGTGTGCAATACATTGAGGATTAGATTAAAAAGCAATGATGTGGAGATGTCAGTGTTGGACTGGGGTGGACAAAGCCAGAAGTTACATGACATCAGGTTACAGTCCAACAGATTTATTTAAAATTACAAGCTTTCAGAGCGATGCCTTTATTTGTTTTTTTCTAAAATAAAAACAAATCAACACAACCTGTGAATCTTCACGATGTAGTGGCATGCTGTGTTGTGCTTCAATGTGTTGCATGATGTTCCAACAAAATGGCTATGAATTTATATGGCCACATCCTGATCCCCACCATGCTCCTGATGGAAGTCCTAAAGAAAACTCAGCATCTCAGACACGAGTAGGAGAAAGTTAAAAAGATTAAAATTTACTCGTTCAGGCACAATAGCTCGTCCAGACTACAGAACAACCAGGTAAATGGCTATAGGATGGAGACGAAATGCAGGTTAGTGCGCTTAAGCAAGCGCTATGCTTAAATCAAAATGGGAATGAAATTTTTTCATCGTATCCTCTTTAAAGTTTTAGGTACGTTTATCTCCAAAATTAGTTTGTTTTGTCAGGAAGAGATAAAATAATCCATTACTAAGTAGGCTATCCAGTAATCAAAGGACTTGCAGAGTTAGATCAATGTGGTATTATTATTTGTTCAAGAATACTCAAAATATAGTGATCTCTCCTTCCTTAGATAAAGGAGGAAGAATGGGGAAAAGGGAGTGGAGGAATTTAAAGTTCTTTGTACACTGCCTGACAGTTTGTTGGACATAGTGTCAAATGGTTCATTATTGGAAAAGGTAAACTTTACAGGATAATGGGGAAAGGTTGAGAGTGGCAGCAGTTGAATTACTTCTTTGGAGTGATACAACAACACAATAAGAAGCTGAATGGCTTACTTTTCTGCTACAACCATTCGACAAAATACAATGACCAGTCAGCAAGAAAAATAGATGCGTTTATAGGTCATAGAAACTAGAAGCAATAAGCCATTTAGCCCTTTGAGCCTGTTCTGCTATTCAATATTATCATAACTGATCTTCCATATTCCTTGATACCTTTAAAATATAAAATAAAATTCTCTTAAGTTATTTTATATTGTACTGTATTGTGTTCGGACTTGTGTACAAATCAACTTATAAACATACTCAGGAACAGTACCCATTCCTAACTCAAGCACTGCCTGTACTGGTGTCGAGTTAACAGATATGTAACTCTGTTTATGGTTGAAAGAACCATTCCATTGTTCTGCCAAGTTCTCCCTGATTTAATTCTGCAGAAACACAAGAATATGAAAAACATTATATGATGGACACACAGTTTGTTCTTAGACCGGAAGATTAAGAACAGGCCTAGTGATTCTGTGGTGAGAATCATTTGCTGATATATTTGTATGGTACTGAGGATGCAAAGCAATGTCAAATGTGGTGTTGATCATATAAAGACATAACAGGTAGACATACATGATGCCATAATATTAGGCCATAAGATACAAAAGCAGAATTGGGCCATTTGAATGCACTCCACCATTTGATCATGGCTGATGTATTTCTCCACCTCATTCTCCTGCCTTTTTCCCCAAAATCCTTGAACCCCTAACTAATTAAGAGTGTATCTCTTGGTCTTAAATATACAGAACGACTTGGGTGTCCACAGTCTTCTGTGGCAAGGAATTCCATGGATTCACCACCTTCTGGGTGAACAAATTCCTCATCAATTGGAAAGAGTCATCTCTTCACACTGAAGCGTGCTCTGGCCAACACGTATCCACTTCCTAGACCCACACAAAATCATTATGTGGTAACTTACTTTAAGACTGCTTGTAGAAACCAATTGCAATTTGGCTGCTCTCTCACAACAGTGATTACACAACATTGATGCCCCAAAATTCTTTTTAGTTTTTCTAAATGTATACTGCTTAACATAGAACTGGAATTATCAAAACAGCTAAGTGCTGTATGTAGAGATACGGTGAATTAAAAACAAAAATAAGTGAATGTTCTCAATCTAATATAATAAAATGTGAGGCTGGATGAACACAACAGGCCAAGCAGCATCTCAGGAGCACAAAAGCTGACGTTTCGGGCCTAGACCCTTCATCAGAGAGGGGGATGGGGTGAGGGTTCTGGAATAAATAGGGAGAGAGGGGGAGGCGGACCGAAGATGGAGAGTAAAGAAGATAGGTGGAGAGAGTATAGGTGGGGAGGTAGGGAGGGGATAGGTCAGTCCAGGGAAGACGGACAGGTCAACGAGGTGGGATGAGGTTAGTAGGTAGCTGGGGGTGCGGCTTGGGGTGGGAGGAAGGGATGGGTGAGAGGAAGACCCGGTTAGGGAGGCAGAGACAGGTTGGACTGATTTTGGGATGCAGTGGGTGGGGGGGAAGAGCTGGGCTGGTTGTGTGGTGCAGTGGGGGGAGGGGATGAACTGGGCTGGTTTAGGGATGCAGTAGGGGAAGGGGAGATTTTGAAACTGGTGAAGTCCACATTGATACCATATGGCTGCAGGGTTCCCAGGCGGAATATGAGTTGCTGTTCCTGCAACCTTCGGGTGGCATCATTGTGGCAGTGCAGGAGGCCCATGATGGACATGTCATCAAGAGAATGGGAGGGGGAGTGGAAATGGTTTGCGACTGGGAGGTGCAGTTGTTTGTTGCGAACTGAGCGGAGGTGTTCTGCAAAGCGGTCCCCAAGCCTCCGCTTGGTTTCCCCAATGTAGAGGAAGCCGCACCGGGTACAGTGGATGCAGTATACCACATTGGCAGATGTGCAGGTGAACATCTGCTTAATGTGGAATGTCATCTTGGGGCCTGGGATGGGGCTGAGGGAGGAGGTGTGGGGACAAGTGTAGCATTTCCTGCGGTTGCAGGGGAAGGTGCCGGGTGTGGTGGGGTTGGAGGGCAGTGTGGAGCGAACAAGGGAGTCACGGAGAGAGTGGTCTCTCCGGAAAGCAGACAGGGGAGGGGATGGAAAAATGTCTTGGGTGGTGGGGTCGGATTGTAAATGGCGGAAGTGTCGGAGGATAATGCGTTGTATCCGGAGGTTGGTAGGGTGGTGTGTGAGAACGAGGGGGATCCTCTTGGGGCGGTTGTGGCGGGGGCGGGGTGTGAGGGATGTGTCGCGGGAAATGCCGGAGACGCGGTCAAGGGCGTTCTCAAATCACCGTGGGGGGAAAGTTGCGGTCCTTAAAGAACTTGGACATCTGGGATGTGCGGGAGTGGAATGTCTTATCGTGGGAGCAGATGCGGCGGAGGCGGAGGAATTGGGAATAGGGGATGGAATTTTTGCAGGAGGGTGGGTGGGAGGACGTTCATCCACTTCACCAACACCTTCCACCCCAACCTTCAGTTCACCTGGGCCATCTCCAGCACATCCCTCACCTTCCTGGACCTCTCAGTCAACCAGCTTGTAACTGATGTCCATTTCAAGCCCACCGACTCCCACAGCTACCTAGAATACACGTCCTCCCACCCACCCTCCTGCAAAAATTCCATCCCCTATTCCCAATTCCTCCGCCTCCGCCGCATCTGCTCCCACGATAAGACATTCCACTCCCGCACATCCCAGATGTCCAAGTTCTTTAAGGACCGCAACTTTCCCCCACGGTGATTGAGAACGCCCTTGACCGCGTCTCCCGCGACACATCCCTCACACCCCGCCCCCGCCACAACCGCCCCAAGAGGATCCCCCTCGTTCTCACACACCACCCTACCAACCTCCGGATACAACGCATTATCCTCCGACACTTCCGCCATTTACAATCCGACCCCACCACCCAAGACATTTTTCCATCCCCTCCCCTGTCTGCTTTCCGGAGAGACCACTCTCTCCGTGACTCCCTTGTTCGCTCCACACTGCCCTCCAACCCCACCACACCCGGCACCTTCCCCTGCAACCGCAGGAAATGCTACACTTGTCCCCACACCTCCTCCCTCAGCCCCATCCCAGGCCCCAAGATGACATTCCACATTAAGCAGAGGTTCACCTGCACATCTGCCATTGTGGTATACTGCATCCACTGTACCCGGTGCGGCTTCCTCTACATTGGGGAAACCAAGCGGAGGCTTGGGGACCGCTTTGCAGAACACCTCCGCTCAGTTCGCAACAAACAACTGCACCTCCCAGTCGCAAACCATTTCCACTCCCCCTCCCATTCTCTTGATGACATGTCCATCATGGGCCTCCTGCACTGCCACAATGATGCCACCCGAAGGTTGCAGGAACAGCAACTCATATTCCGCCTGGGAACCCTGCAGCCATATGGTATCAATGTGGACTTCACCAGTTTCAAAGTCTCCCCTTCCCCTACTGCATCCCTAAACCAGCCCAGTTCATCCCCTCCCCCCACTGCACCACACAACCAGCCCAGCTCTTCCCCCCCACCCACTGCATCCCAAAATCAGTCCAACCTGTCTCTGCCTCCCTAACCGGGTCTTCCTCTCACCCATCCCTTCCTCCCACCCCAAGCCGCACCCCCAGCTACCTACTAACCTCATCCCACCTCCTTGACCTGTCCGTCTTCCCTGGACTGACCTATCCCCTCCCTACCTCCCCACCTACACCCTCTCCATCTATCTTCTTTACTCTCCATCTTCGGTCCGCCTCCCCCTCTCTCCCTATTTATTCCAGTTCCCTCCCCCCATCCCCCTCTCTGATGAAGGGTCTAGGCCCGAAACGTCAGCTTTTGTGCTCCTGAGATGCTGCTTGGCCTGCTGTGTTCATCCAGCCTCACATTTTATTATCTTGGAATCTCCAGCATCTGCAGTTCCCATTATCTCGAATGTTCTCAATCACTGCCTGTGGGAGGTGCTCACAAGAAGGGAAGATAAAAATTGAGCAAGAAATAGATCACTAGAACTCTTGCACTTAAGTTAATGTCTGCTGTGACCCATGAAATGGGGAAGTGCAAGATAAACTTTTTTAGCTGTAATTACAAGATGAAGTTGCAACATTTTGAACATATCATTGCAAAATCATTGCAGCTGCCAGCCTGAGGAAGCAAGAATTCAATAAAATGGTAGTGTACCACAGGAAAATAACCACATGTGTAAACACAATAAATTGTCCTAAGGCCCTTCACAGCAGCGTGGTAAAACAATCTGTGTCAGAACCAGGTTATCAATGGTCAGGAAGGCCAGAACTGGGCGTTATAGTCCAAGAACAAGGGGTAGGCCTTTTAAAGTCAGAGATGAGGAGAAATTTCTTCACCCAGAGAATGGCGAGGCTGCAGAATTCTCAGCCACAGGTAACTTGTTGTTGCCAAAGCACTGAAGGCAGAAGAACTATATCTGCTGCTTCTTTCTTATAACCAAAGGAATGAAAGAAAGTAGGAACAGGGCCCAAATGCTTGTATTGAATAGCAAAGTAGGCCTGAAGGGCCAAATGACCTACTTCTGCTCCTACATTCTACATTTCTATGTGACTGGTGCAATTATATTTGCAAATATACACGTCAATTAGAGGAGCAGAGATAACAGAGTCTGGGGTTGGACGAAATTGTACAGATTGGGACAGGCAAGGCTGTAGAGAGATTTGAAAATAAGAATGAGAATTTTGAAAACTAAGACTTTACATGACCAGGTGTTTCAGTGAGCCCAGGGGTGATAGAGGCCTAGCTACCAGTAGGCACAACAGTTCTGAGTCTAATTTGTATTTGTAATCAAGAACAATCAGTTAAAAATGACTGATTTCCCATTCCCACAGAGTAGTGACCAAAAATACCAATAAATAGCAGACAACAATGTCGAACACGTTTGGCATTGATAACCACAAGACACAAAAGATATTGCAACTGCAAGTACGTTTAGTTAATTACTCTTCCTTGAAAGATCCTACCATCCATCTAAAGTATAAAACCAGCATGTCACTTGATAGTTGCCCTTAGGAAGAGAAGACGACCATTCAGCCCCTCAAGCCAATTCCACCATTTATTAATTGTTGCTGATTTCTATCTTAATACGATCCATCTATAACCCCGAATATCCATGAACAACAAAAAGTCTATTAAGTTAATGTTGAAACTTTGATTTGACCACTTGCCGCACACAAAGTCTCAAAGTTTATTGGAGCAAGAGTGATCCATGGCACTTTGTACAAAAAAGTGATTCTTGGCACCATCCCCAAATAGTAATATAGCACTGAAACAGACCCTTTGGTACCAGTCCAAGCTGAACATAATTTCAAATTAACCTAGTTCCACCTGTCTGCGCTTGGCCCATATTCCTCCAAACCTTTCTTATCACTTACTTATCCAAATGACAGCTGTGGACCTGCAGCGTCCTCTGTTATCAGGATCTTGACTTACCTTGAGGCACCAGATACTAAAGCCTTTCAAAAGGTCGATGTATTTAGCCTCAAGTCCCTCAGCCTTTCCTCGTAAGACCTTCCCTCCATACCAGGCAACATCCTAGTAAATCTCCTCTGCACCCTTTCCAAAGCTTCCAAATCCTTCTTATAACGCGGTGACCAGAACTGTACGCAATACTCCAAGTGCGGCCGCACCAGAGTTTTGTACAGCTGCAGCAATAACCTCTTGGTTCCGGAACTCGATCCCTCTATTAATAAAAGGTAAAACACTGTACGCCTTCTTAACAGCCCTGTCAACCTGGGTGGCAATGGTCAGTAAGTTTGCAGATGACACCAAAATTCGGAGGTGTAGTGGATAGCGAAGAAGGTTACCTCAGAGTACAACAGGATCTTGATCAGATGGGCCTGGGCTGAGGAGTGGCAGATGGAGTTTAATTTGGATAAATGTAAGGTGGTGCATTTTGGAAAAGCAAATCAGGGCAGAACTTATACACTTAATGGTAACTTCCTGGAGAGTGTTACAGAACAAAGAGACCTTGGAGTGCAAGTTCATAGTTCCTTGAAAGTGGAGTCACAGGTAGATAGAATAGTGAAGGTGTTTGGTATGCTTGCCTTTATTGGTCAGTGCATTGTGTAAAGGAGTGTGACATCATGTTGCAGCTGTACATGACATTGATTCGGCCACTTTAGGAATACTGTGTGCAATTATGGTCTTCCTGCCATAGGATGTTGTGAAACTTGAAAGGGTTCAGTAAAGATTTACAAGGATACTGCCAGGGTTGGCGGATTTATGCTGTAGGGAGAGGCTGAATAGCCTGGGGCTGTTTGCCTTGGTCAACTGGCAACAGCAACGCCACTACTGGCCACATGCCAGAGACAGTTTACTTCAGGGAATGATACTTGGTGCTGGAACCACAAGTGGTCCAGTACGGGTATGAGGCTGATGCAATGTCCTGTGACATACAAAGTTTGGGCAGGTGAGGTGGTACTGAAAAAATATTTGGGTCACCTGAAAACTGCTACCATGCAACCAGGGTAGTAGCAAAACATACCCAGTCCATCAGAACAGCCAGAAAGGCTGTCAGAAACAGTAGGTTCTCCCCTCCACCTCGTGTCAAGGAAACCTCAGAGTCCAAGATGGATGCAGTCTTGATACAGTTACCACCAAAAGAGGCGGAGGAATCTCTCCTGAGGCATTCCGGGTGCAAGAGGTGAGGTATGGTATGTACACGTCGTGTCAGAGGAAGTGGAGCTGGGGTGAAAATGCCCCAGGAGAAGCTACAAGAGAAAGAACGTGCCTATATCCCTGGACTTTGTGGAAGTGAAGAATGCAATGATTGGAACCAGAGCCAGGTGGACCTCATTGACAATGAGATCCTTGACTGGGGTTGTTAATTGGAGCCAATCAGGGAGCCCTGGTTGATGGATATAAACAGGGGATTCAGAGTGTCTCTTCATTCTAGGCACTGGCTCTAAGCTGGCTGGTCAGGGCCCACATACTGTGCACGTTTAGAACATTTAGCACGGATATCTATGTTAGGTTTAAGAAATAAATCTGAATGTTCTGAGGAAGGGAGGGTCATTGGACCTGAAACATCAGCTCTGATTTCTCTCCATAGATGCTGCCAGACATGCTGAGTTTTTGCAGCAATTTCTGTTTTTGTGTTTATCAGATCCAAAAAATGTCTACCATCTAACTAGAAGTAGCAAACTGAATGTCCAATTCTAGGTCGATGCTGGGCTTGTGGATCTAAAGGAACATTGATTAAAAAAAAATCATGTCAGTAATTGAGATCATAAAATTACCAAAATGTCATTAAACAAAAAAAATTTGGTTCAGTGAAGTCCATTAGGGAAGGAAATGTGATGTTCTTAAACAGTCCAATCTATATGAGCCTCCAGAAGTAATGCATTGTGGTTGACTTTAAACTGGCTTCTGAAACAGCCAACAAACTATTGAGCTATTCAGCTTCATTCAAGAAGGTAATTCACTACCTTCGTGGACATGATTTCCTATGCCAGCAAAGCACATATCCTCTGAACAGCCATTAGGTAGGGGAGCTACATTTGTCTGCATTTCCTCTGTATTTCAAAGAATACATATCTCACTAGATTTCCTCCTTCTGACCACTGACCTATGTTCAGTGCTTGGAAACATGTTCATAGGACATTAGGTGAAAACCTGTGATGTAACCCACCCCTGTTGAGTAGCTACTGACACCCTATCCTGTCAAGGGTGGAACATGCATGACATACTGACAACAGTCAGCTAATTAAATAGGAGGTAAATGAAGGGAAAAAGGAAATGGGGTGAGGATTTGCGGTTAAGATATGAAATCATCTATGAAATACTACAAATACTATAAGAAGCGACTTTAAAAGATAGGATTACAACATAAAATAATATAATGATGAGTTTCTTCCAATAATTGTGCCCCATACAAGGCAGGAAGTCCTAAGCTCTAACCTGTAGAAGCACAACTTTTTCAGATCCTCTGTATACAGCGTACAGACTTCATCCAGAGGGTCATGCCGCAAAGGACTAACATCAGGCAATTTTGCATTCCATGAATCCTGCCAGGGTTCCAAACTTTCTTCAATACTCTCCAAGATTCTCTTATCATGAGGAGATCCAATTTGAGCTCCATTTTCCCAATAAACCTGCCAGAAAGGAACAGAAATAACATGTTAAATTTACAGAGTTGAAAGAATGTTCTTGTTTGAATTTTGACTCAGAGTGTCTGGTTATGGAAGGGAGGGAATATACTTTCATCTTTCTGCTTCCTAGTGAAAGACACAGTCATTTTATCATTATTTGCCCTGAATTCAAAAATAAAGTCTTAGTTTCTTTTCAGTCCCACTGTCATCCTCAGAACACTTCTGGTAAAGACTGAACCAGAGGCACCTTGAGTAATGTGGGGTCAGACCATGGATCAAACTAGATGCTTGGTTTCACGATGAATAGCTCTTTAAATTTAAAGTAGTAATTACAAGACTTTTTTTCCCCCAAAGTGACTTTGACGCCAGTTTTTCATGATTTCAGAAATTTCCAGACTGTTCAATGGTAAATCAGACAGCCCTGTTCAAGGTCAGTTGTGGAAGCACTCAGTGTAGTCTTCTTGCAGGCAGGCAAGGGCAGTGTTATAATCTACAGAAATTCCTACATTTTACAGGAAAGATATTAACAACAGTTGGTAGTCCACAAGTAGACAATGTGTCAACAACTCTAAATAATCAGCTTACAAAATGCCTATTCACTATTGTGGTGAGGCTACTTTGATTTATTTTTGAAGGCCTGAGAATGCGCACTTTTGGGAGAATGGGGGAAGAAATCTAACTGGTATTACTGAACTTATTCACTTTTCAAAAATGGAAATTGTTGGAAAATCTCAGGTCTGGCTGCATCTGTGGGGAGAAATCAGAGTTAACGTTTCAGCTCTGGACCCGAAATGTCAACTTTGATTCTCTGCACAGATGCTACCATATGTGCTGAGGTTTTTCAGCATTTTCTGTTTTTGTTCGATTTTCAGCAGGTGTACAAGGTAATGAGAGGCATGGATAGAGTCAATAGCCAGAGACTTTTCCCCAGGGCAGGACTGACTGCCACGAGGGGTCATAGTTTTAAGGTGTTAGGAGGAAGGTATAGAGGAGACGTCAGAGGGAGGTTCTTCACCCAGAGAGTTGTGAGCGCATGGAATAGTTTACCAGTGGTAGTCGTGGAAACGGAGTCATTAGTGACATTTAAGCGACTGCTGGACATGCACATGGGCAGCAGTGAGTTGAGGGGAATGTAGGTTAGGTTATTTTAGTTTTGGATTAGGATTATTCCACGGCACAACATCGTGGGCCGAAGGGCCTGTACTGTGCTGTACTTTTCTATGTTCTATCTGCAGCCCTGTTTTATTAAATCCACTTTTCAGTTAAGATCATGTATCATCTTCAGCCGAAGCAGGGAATAACGGGACTATGATCTGCAATGGGAGAATTCTAAATTTGTACACTTTGTTCTCAATCTTAAAAACACTTCCTATTAATAGGGAAATATAATGTGAAGTTGGAAGGAGCAATTACACCATGACAAGTTTACGTATACAGTTGTTAAAAACATAAAAATAATATTTTGAAAAATGCCAAATAAAGTGTCAACCATCTGCATGATCAGAGACAGCAAGTCTTTAAAAGTGAATTTCATGGTACATAGAAAGGGTGGTACAGACAGAATCATTGGACGTATTTAACGCAGGGATACATTAACTTTAGATTCTTAATCGAAAACCATGTCATTGGCAGTTGTCAGAAACACGGGGTTGAAGCTACAATCAGATCAACCACAATCTTATTGAACGGCGCAGCAGGCTGAGGAGACAAATCACCTACTCCTAATTCACACTTTTATAACGGTCAAACCACTGTTGAAACAACAGAGAGGCGACAGTGTTAACATGGTTCAGCTCTGCAATTTAAATTCACCATGTCCAGATGCAGTCAGCGAACTGATCTAGAATCATCTCATTTTTCCTCACTACCATAACAACCAATGAAGCAAGATTTGGCTTTTTCTGTTTTGTCTTGGCTGTAGTCCACAAGGTGGTATGTAAAACATAATACATTGATACTCCCAAATAGTGCACAAAGCACTTAATAAATTTATTGGCCATGCACCACACTATACCTTGTATCCATTGTCTTGTTTGGGATTATGTGAAGCAGTAATCATTACACCAGCTGCAACGTGAAGCTGCTTAACAGCATATGGCTGGAAGAAAAAAAAAATGTCAGTCAATAGATGGCTACTTGACTGATTAATTACACTCCCCCTCTCAAATTTACCTGAGGCTTTCCCACCAAATAAAATGCACCAGAAATAAATAATTTAAAGAAAGCAGTAATATGGCATTAATTCTGGTTGAACTGCTGATGAACACCCTGAAACAGCAACTCTTCCTCTCTCCACCTGACCTGTTCAGTATTTCCAGCATTTTCTGCTTTTACTTCAGACTTTCAGGTGTGAGAGTTTGCTTTTGAACTTCGAAAGTATTCTGTTTGTGGCTGCGAGCCTGATTTTGATCAGGGCATAGAATGCCTGATAGCAATGCAGAGTTTGGATAAAAGGCGCCTACTATTAGTCCTGGAATGAATTCTACAAGCATTAAGCAGCAAGTCAAGGATGTAAAAATGTCATTTGGCTCATCAGGCCTGTGCATTCAATGTCATGGTTATTCTCTCACGAACCTTTTACTTTGTCTCATTACCACCATCTACTGATTCCCTGCTCCAAGAAACAAAACTTTCCTTCCTTTCTTCCTAGAGAGGAAATGATGTTGAATACGGTGCTATTAAGAAGAAATTCAGGAGAAGCATCTCCAGAAAGTGATGAGAATATAGGACTTACTACCACAAGATCGGCAGAAAAGTGTGGCATAAATAAATTAAAACAGGAAGCTCCCAAACACAGGGAGAAAAGGATTGAAATATATGCTGATAGGGTAAGACGATAGTGGGTGGAAAAAAGCGCCTGTTTGCAGCATAAATTGTGTGCAGCATAAACACAAAGCAACTGGTTAATTGGTCAGTGATAATGGGAACTGCAGATGCTGGAGAATTCAAGATAATAAAATATGAGGCTGGCTGAACACAGCAGGCCCAGCAGCATCTCAGGAGCACAAAAGCTGACGTTTCGGGCCTAGACCCTTCATCAGAGAGGGGGATGGGGTGAGGGTTCTGGAATAAATAGGGAGAGAGGGGGAGGCGGACTGAAGATGGAGAGAAAAGAAGATAGGTGGAGAGAGTATAGGTGGGGAGGTAGGGAGGGGATAGGTCAGTCCAGGGAAGATGGACAGGTCAAGGAGGTGGGATGAGGTTAGTAGGTAGGAGATGGAGGTGCGGCTTGGGATGGGAGGAAGGGATGGGTGAGAGGAAGAACAGGTTAGGGAGGGAGAGAGAGACAGGTTGGACTGGTTTTGGGATGCAGTGGGTGGAGGGGAAGAGCTGAGCTGGTTGTGTGGTGCAGTGGGGGGAGGGGATGAACTGGGCTGGTTAAGAGATGCGGTGGGGGAAGGGGAGATTTTGAAGCTGGTGAAGTCCACAATGATACCATTAGGCTGCAGGGTTCCCAAGCGGAATAGGAGTTGCTGTTCTTGCAACCTTCGGGTGGCAGCATTGTGGCACTGCAGGAGGCCCATGATGGACATGTCATCTAGAGAATGTGAGGGGGAGTGGAAATGGTTTGCGACTGGGAGGTGCAGTTGTTAATTGGTCTATTTCTCTGCAGTGAATTCTGTGTCAATTAAACCATGGGAGAGAGATAATGGGAACTGCAGAAGCTGGAGAATTCCAAGATAATAAAACGTGAGGCTGGATGAACACAGCAGGCCAAGCAGCATCTCAGGAGCACAAAAGCTGACGTTTCGGGCCGAGACCCTTCATCAGAGAGGGGGATGGGGAGAGGGAACTGGAATAAATAGGGAGAGAGGGAGGCGGACCGAAGATGGAGAGTAAAGAAGATAGGTGGAGAGAGTATAGGTGGGGAGGTAGGGAGGGGATAGGTCAGTCCAGGGAAGACGGACAGGTCAAGGAGGTGGGATGAGGTTAGTAGGTAGTTGGGGATGCGGCTTGGGGTGGGAGGAAGGGATGGGTGAGAGGAAGAACCGGTTAGGGAGGCAGAGACAGGTTGGACTGGTTTTGGGATGCAGTGGGTGGGGGGGAAGAGCTGGGCTGGTTGTGTGGTGCAGTGGGGGGAGGGGACGAACTAGGCTGGTTTAGGGATGCAGTAGGGGAAGGGGAGATTTTGAAACTGGTGAAGTCCACATTGATACCATATGGCTGCAGGGTTCCCAGGCGGAATATGAGTTGCTGTTCCTGCAACCTTCGGGTGGCATCATTGTGGTAGTGTAGGAGGCCCATGATGGACATGTCATCTGGAGAATGGGAGGGAGAGTGGAAATGGTTTGCGACTGGGAGGTGCAGTTGTTTGTTGCGAACTGAGCGGAGGTGTTCTGCAAAGCGGTCCCCAAGCCTCCGCTTGGTTTCCCCAATGTAGAGGAAGCCGCACCGGGTACAGTGGATGCAGTATACCACTTTGGCAGATGTGCAGGTGAACCTCTGCTTAATGTGGAATGTCATCTTGGGGCCCCCGCCACAACCGCCCTAAGAGGATCCCCCTCGTTCTCACACACCACCCTACCAACCTCCGGATACAACGCATCATCCTCCGACACTTCCGCCATTTACAATCCGACCCCACCACCCAAGACATTTTTCCATCCCCACCCCTGTCTGCTTTCCGGAGAGACCACTCTCTCCGTGACTCCCTTGTTCGCTCCACACTGCCCTCCAACCCCACCACACCCGGCACCTTCCCCTGCAACCGCAGGAAATGCTTCACTTGTCCCCACACCTCCTCCCTCACCCCTATCCCAGGCCCCAAGATGACATTCCACATTAAGCAGAGGTTCACCTGCACATCTGCCAATGTGGTATACTGCATCCACTGTACCCGGTGCGGCTTCCTCTACATTGGGGAAACCAAGCGGAGGCTTGGGGACCGCTTTGCAGAACACCTCCGCTCAGTTCACAACAAACAACTGCACCTCCCAGTCGCAAACCATTTCCACTCCCCCTCCCATTCTCTAGATGACATGTCCATCATGGGCCTCCTGCATTGCCACAATGATGCCACCCGAAGGTTGCAGGAACAGCAACTCATATTCCGCCTGGGAACCCTGCAGCCATATGGTATCAATGTGGACTTCACCAGTTTCAAAATCTCCCCTTCCCCTACTGCATCCCTAAACCAGCCTAGTTCGTCCCCTCCCCCCACTGCACCACACAACCAGCCCAGCTCTTCCCCCCCACCCACTGCATCCCAAAACCAGTCCAACCTGTCTCTGCCTCCCTAACCGGTTCTTCCTCTCACCCATCCCTTCCTCCCACCCCAAGCCACACCCCCAGCTACCCACTAACCTCATCCCACCTCCTTGACCTGTCCGTCTTCCCTGGACTGACCTATCCCCTCCCTACCTCCCCACCTATCTTCTTTACTCTCCATCTTCGGTCCGCCTCCCCCTCTCTCCCTATTTATTCCAGTTCCCTCTCCCCATCCCCCTCTCTGATGAAGGGTCTAGGCCCAAAACGTCAGCTTTTGTGCTCCTGAGATGCTGCTTGGCCTGCTGTGTTCATCCAGCCTCACATTTTATTATCTTGAAACCATGGGAGAGTTTGTTTATAGAAAGATGGCTGAGTATGTGCCCCTTTTTAAACAATAAACCAGAGCACTCCCAGATCAGATAGTGTCATGAAATTTCAGGTCAAATATCCCCTATATGCTACTCCAACAAGATTGTTTTCTACAGCGAAGCCGGCAGTGCAACAATATTCTACAATGAAAAATAAATTGCCTGGAGTAAGATTGCCAGTCAGTCAGTGACATGCAATGAGATCACCTCCACCAGGAAGTTAAAGTGATATAAAGTAATTCAGTGCAGGTTGTCTTCTTTATGACATGGATTTGACTGGAACTGAAAGCTCAGCATTGAAAGTAATGTGCTACATAAACTCCTCCACCTTCCAAGTTTAAAGCTTTTCTCTAGAAACTCAGACTTATTAAAAAGGCTTGACAGTATTAGAGAATCAGATGGATTTACTGTAATTACAACCAATTCTTACCACAAATGGTGTTGGCACATATGTAGAAAACAGATACACAGGTATATCCTTTCCAAGGAAGACCGCAGCAGTCAACTGGGCAAGTCTTTAGCAAACGGTAAGAAAATAAATTTTCATATCATTAACCATCAGATCACAACTTGTCTTATGAAACTTTCAATGATTTTGAGCCAGTCACTCAACATACCACACCAAAAAAAGTTCATTTAGATTGAATGAAGTTATTTAAAGTGGAAATTAAACCACTACAATTAAATGCCTTCAAGGCAGAGATCGATAAATTCTTGATCTCACATGGAATCAAGGGCTACGGGAAGTGTGCAGGGAAGTGGAGTTGAAATGCCCATCAGCTATGATTTAAATGGCGGAGTGGGCTCGATGGGCCAAATGGCCTTACTTCCACTCCTATGTCTTATGGTCTTACTGTTGTTCACTTTGCAAGATTAAATCCAGTACTGATAGATTTGTGAGAGATAATGGGAGCCGCAGATGCTGGAGAATCCAAGATAATAAAATGTGAGGCTGGATGAACACAGCAGGCCAAGCAGCATCTCAGGAGCATAAAAGCTGACGTTTCGGGCCTAGACCCTTCATCAGAGAGCTCTCTGATGAAGGGTCTAGGCCCGAAACGTCAGCTTTTGCGCTCCTGAGATGCTGCTTGGCCTGCTGCGTTCATCCAGCCTCACATTTTATTATCACCGATAGATTTGTGTTGTCCAAAGGTTTGAAGGGATGTGGATTAGTAGTGGATAGCCAGCAACTCAATGAGAGTGCAGAATAGGCTCGAGGGGCTCAATGACCCAACCCTTTTCTTCACATTTAAAATTTGGAAGCCTATTAATTGGAAATCCATTTAATGGAATTAAATGAACTTGACCTACAATTGGCAATCTAAAAAAAAAGTAATTTTGGCTTCTGGATTTCCATTTAGAGAAGAAAGCAATGATACAACTTTTTGTATCGTGCGGAAATTTTGAACAGCACTTGCCTCTTGCTGCTACAGCTCGTAGTCTCTTGACCTCGAGTATCATATCCAACCACAACACCTCTTTGCTTCAGGTCGGAGAAGCACTTCTCAAGGTACTTAAGCAAACCCTGCAAAGGCGTAAACAAAAAACTTCAAACAAACTTCTAAGGAACAAGCTGTAAAATTTAATACAATCTGATCATTTATAAATTACTAATGGTACTTTAAAACCGACTGATATCTTTCAAGGAAGGGTATGCCTCTGTGATATTTGGTCTGTTTACAAGGGACAATACAAGGCTGACTCCAAATAAAAATAAAGAAAGACTTTCACTTCTAATTGTACTTTCCACCACCGCTGGATTTTTCAAAGCCCTTTCAACAAAGGAAGCACTTTTGAAGGGCAGCCTGTGTTGTAATGTAGGAAACATGGCAGCAAGCTCAACGTACAGCCAACTTCTGCAGACATGATAAATGACCAGGATAACTGTGGAGCTGGAGGAGCCCAGCAGGCCAGGCAGCACTAGAAGAACAGGAAAGTTGACATTTCAGGTCAGGACTCTTCTTCAGGCCCATTTGAAACGTCAGCTTTCCTGGTCCTCTGATGCTGCTCGACCTGCTGTGCTCCTCCAGCTCCACACCGTGTAATCCCTGACTCCAGCATCGGCAGTTCTTACTAGCTCTGGATGATAATGACCAAACTGTTTTTGTGATGTTGATCAAGCAATGAGTATTTGTCAGTGCACCAGGGCTAATCTTCTGCCCTTCTGTAAAATAACGACTCCATCTGAAGAAGGAGCACTGCTCTGACAGTTTGTGATTTCAAATAAACCTGTTGGACTATAATCTAGTGTCGCGTGACTTCTCACTCCATCTATCCCAGTCCAATGCCAGCATATCTTAAAGTGGAGAGCACCCCCAGCTAACACACAGCTGACATAATACACTCAAAGCAAATGAAAAGCTTGACTACAATTCCTACTTTATGCTCAAGGTATGATCAATTATAACAGATTTGATCTTTTAAAAAAATCAGCCAGTGACTTGTTTATAAAACTTAATCAGAAATCCTAACATTCCACCCAAACAATTTCATCATGGGGTATGTTTCACGCACCATTTCATGTCTGTTACAGCTGAATCTCAATTTCGTTTAGGCTATTTAATCATTTGTGTCAAATTTTATGAAACTTCTTGAAAGTTAATGTACAGCATATCATAGGGCTTCTTGTAGTCAATACTGGTGGACATGCGGAATTAGCTCATGCCAACTGCTTTTAGCTGTTCTATTGATTTACAGATGGTCATCAAGCAAGCTGTAGAAAATCAATTCTATTATTTTACATGGATGAAAATCAACCTAATTGATTTGTATTTGTTACAATGCTAGCTTTGTCACTTTTGAACACAGGCACTACATTAGATGTTTGGATAGCAATTCCTGCCTCTAGGCCAGAAAACCCATGCTCGTGGCCAACTCTAGTATTTAAAAGGTAGAGGAAGGTGCATTTATAAAGCAACCAAAGTGTGACCATAAACTTGTGAAGCCTCCAGCACACACCAAAAGTTAGGTGGTGAAAGCATTTAAAAGCTCATGTTGCCGCAGCAATTCAAAATTGTGGAATAAAATAGAATATTGCCCGAGTGAACAAAACACCACACTACATTGGCCAGTTAACATTCTAGCAATACTTCATTAGTTTCTACTATCTGCATCTTTGCCAGAGTCCCTTAAATGTCTCTCCTAGTCACTTTTAGCCAGAATAAACATTGCCTTTTGTTGGAGATTTACTCCTTTTGTAGAATCACAGAATTCCTGCAGAGAGGAACCTGGCCCTTCGGCCCAACAGGTCCACACCGACCCTCCGGAGAGCATTCCACCCAGGCCTATCCTTACTCCTTTCCTCCGTAACCCACCTAATCTACATAATACTGAACAGTATCAGAAATTTAACACAGCCAATTCACCTAACCTGCACATCTCTGGACTGTGGGAGGAAACTGGAGCACTGGTCAAAACCCACAAAGGCATGTGCAAACTCCAGAAAGCCTCAGAGTGAAGGGATGACCCCTTAGACCTGAGATGTGGTTAAGTTTCTTCAGCTAGAGGCTGGTGAATCTGTGGCCACAGAAGACTCTGGAGGCCAGTCACTGAGTTCTTTAAGACAGGGATAGATAGGTTCTGGAATAGTAAGAGGATCAAAGGTTACAGGAAGAAAGCAGTAGAATGGGGATGAGAAACATCAAATGGGGGAGTAGACCCAATGGTGTAATTCTGCTTTTATATTCTTCAGGTCTTACAGAGATGGAAATGTTGGCCAAAGAACGCGGTGGTGTGTTGAAGTGGCTGGCAACTGCAAGCTCAAGGTTACTTTTGCATATAGACGTAGGATTTCCACAAAGTGGTCACCCAATCTGAGTCATTAGTATAGGATTATAATTGTCTTTTCATGGATTTTTCCGTAGCTGTCTTGGATATTTGTGAATTCATTCAATTTGTTCAGATTGCCATAAAATTCAGATTACTTGATACAAATGAAAGAAAACAGTTTTTTCTGTTCAATGTTCCCATGTTACAGAAATTGGCATCGGTTTCAGTCTTCCTAACTAGATGAGAGGCAAGTGAATCAAAGCAAAGTAGCACGCCTAAAAAGGAGGCATTAAAACGCTGAATTCAGGTGGCTACTCGTCACTAAGTCATCACTAACTTCTTGTTTCCATAGCACTGAGTATATTCTGAAGAGTGAGAAATGGAAAACAGATTGCTCTCTGTAATGGAAATTAGACCTTAATTCCCAAAGCAAATAAATTTAATCAGCAATCTGTCAAAACAAATTGCAGTCAATCCTGGGGTAATTGAAACACTGCGACATTACTATCACTTCCCAACCACATATCCCTATCTGATTTGCTATTTAAAGTGTTCCGTGCTTTGGTATTTAAGAAAAAACACACTTTTGCCAAGAAGTCAGTAAAATGAAAAATAATGTTGTAAAAAGGGAGCTTGTCAGTCAGCCTGCTACAGACTTAAAAGAAAATCTAGTCAATAAACACTTGTTTACAAATGACACAAATATAGGCGAGAGGGCAAGTGGTGCATGTCAGAGTCTGCAGAGTGATATTGACAGGTTAAGCAAATGGGCAAAATCTTGGCAGAAGGAATTAAAAAAAAGGGAAATGGGAAGTCATGTAGTTTGACAGGAAGAAGAGAGGAGATGAATATTATTGAAATTGAGAAGACTACAGCAAGTTACAGAACAGAAGGATTTGGGAATATTTGTTCATGAATCATAAAAGTCTAGCATCCAAGTTCTATGAGTAATGTGGAAGGCAAATGGTCTTTATTTCAAAGGACATGGAGTATAAAATCCGGGACGCTTTCCTAAAATTATACAACGCACCAGTCAGACCACAGCTGGGAGACTGTCCACAGTTTTGGGCTAAACTAAAGAAAGATATGCTGCCATTGGAGGCAATGCAGAGAAGGTTCACTCGGCTGATCCCAGGTAAGGAGGGACTATCTGAGGAGGAGGTTGAATAGGTCGGGCCTCTACTTTTTAGAAAATAGAGGAATAAGAGTTAACCTTGAGGAAATATTCTTAGGGGACTCAACAAGGTAGATACAGAAATGATATTCCCTCTTGCACAAAGGGAAACAAAGGGCATAATCTCTGAATAATGGGTCACACATTTAAGAATGAGATAAGGAGGAATTTCTTCTCTCAGGGTAGCGACACACACACAAAATGGGCAGAGGAAAAGACTGGGTTGATAGATCAGTGGTCCTTGTTCAGAGAGTCCACTGAGATGGTCCTTTTGGAACAAAAACAAAGTTGCTGGAAAAGCTCAGCAGGTCTGGCAGCATCTGTGGAGGAAAAAAAAAGAGTTAAGGTTTCGGGTCCAGTGACCCTTCCTCAGAACGGAGATGGTCTTTTTGGTTTGTCTGGGCATGCTGCTCTTTTGATTCCCTTTCTCCATATACTCTCACCTGCTCATAGAAGACCCAGGGTGGCTGAATCACACTTATAAAATCATAGCTTACAACAACCATAAAACTGGCTATCTTCAGGTCTTGGATGATTTTTACTGCAGAGAAAAGGAGAAATCTGCCTTTGCACAGATCCAATTGCTTCTGCGAGAGCATTTATACCCTAAGCTGTTCAGCCAACTGGGAACCAATCACACAATTGTTTGCAGGCTTTTGTCATCAATAACTGGTCACTAGTCCACAGGGTATTCAGTTATTTGTTATTAGCAAACCTCCACTGCCTTTGGTTCATCTGGAAACTAGGCATCATTTGACATCGATCTCAGCACCAGAAAAAAGACAACAGCAAAAACAGTCCTATCGATCCTGCAAAGTCCTTCTTACTAGTGTCAAAGTTGAGAGAGTGGTCTCAGATATTAGTTAAGCAACGGCCTAATATTGTCTGTAAGATAATATTCTGAGAGTATGGCTATGTCCCAGACACTATCACTATCCCTAGGAATGTCCTGTTCTACTGGCAGGACAGACCCAGCACAGGTGGCAGCACTGTTGGGAGGGTGTTGCTCTAGGTGTCCTCAACATTGACTCCGGACCCCACTGGTTTCAGGTTAAACATGGGCAAGAAAGCCTCCTGCCGATTACCACGTACCGTACTCCCTCAGGTGATGAATCGGTACTCCTCCGTGCTGAGCAACACAGCAGCAGCACAATAAGTATTTTGGGTGGGGTTTTCAATGTTTACTACCAAGAGTGGCTTGGCAGCAGTACCACTGTTCGAGCTGGTCCAGTCCTGAAGGGCATAGCTGCTAGACTGGGCCTGCAGCAGGCAGTGAGGGAATCAACAAGAGGGAAAGACACACTTGACCTCATCCTTACTAATCTGCCAGCTGCAGTTACTGAGACAGTCATGGACAGATGCAAGGGTGACCATCACACAGTCCTTGTGGAGTTGAAGGCCCACCTTGACACTGAGAATAATTTACATCGTGTTGTGTGGCACTATCACCATACTAAATGGGACAGACTTTGCACAGATCTTGCGACTCAAGGCTGGGCATCCATTGAGGCACTGTAGGCCATCAACAGCAGCAGCAGCGCAGAATTAAGAACAAAGCAAATTACAGCACAGGAACAGGCCCTCCAAGCCTGCACCGACATGCTACCCGTCACAACCAAAACCCCCGATCCTTCTGGGGGCCATATCCTTCTATTCATGCATTTGACAAGATGACCTTTAAAAGTCACGATTTCCACTACCTCCCCTGGCAATTAGTTCCGGGCACTCACCACCCTCTGTGTAAAAAAGAACTTGCCTCGTACATTACCTTTAAACCCTGCCCATCTTAACCTTAAACCTATGGACCCTGGTAACTGACACTTCCACCCTGGGTAAAAATTTCTGACTGTCCACGCCTTTCATAATCTTGTAGACTTCTATCAGGTTGCCCCTCAACCTCCGTCATTCTAGTGAGAACAACCTAAGTTTCTCCAACCTCTCCTCATACCTAGTGTCCTCTATACCAGGAGCATCCTGGTAAATCTTTTTCTGTACCCCCTCCAAAGCCACTACATCCTTCTGGTAATATGGCAGCCAGAATTGAACACAATATTCTAAATGCGGCCAAACGTTTTATAAAGCTACAACATTACTTGACAATTTTTAACCTCAATGTCCCAGTTGATGAAGGCAAGCATGCTGTATGCCTTGTTGCCTACCTTCTTCACTTTCAGTGACCTGTGTACCTGTACACCCAGATCCCTCTGCCTATCAGTACTCTGAAGAGCTCTGCCATTTACTGTATATTTTCCATCTGCATTAGACCTTCCAAAATGCAGTACCTCACATTTTCTGGATTAAACTCCATCGCCACCTCTCTGCCCAAGTCGCCAACCGATCTATATCCTGGTCCTCATTGCTATCCACAATTCCACCAACCTTTGAGTCATTGCCAAACTTAATAATCAGACCAGTTACATTTTCCTCCAAAACATTTATATATTAAAAACAGCAAAGGTCCCAACACTGATCCCTGAGGAATGCCACTAGTCCCAGCCCTCCATTCAGAAACACACCCTTCTACTGCTCCCTCTGTCTTCTAAGAAAATTGTATTTCAGAACAATCTGTAACCTCATGGCCCAGCATATCCCCCCCTCAGCCATTACTATCAATCCAGGGTATCAACCCACGTTCAATAAAGAGTGCAGGAGGCATGCCATGAGCCGCACCAGGCATACCTGAAGATGAGGTATCAGTCTGGCGACACCACTCAACAGGACTACTTGCCAAATAGCGAAAGCAGCAAGTGATGGACAGAGCTAAGTGATCTCACAACCAAGGGATCAGATGTAAGCTCTACAACATCCAGTCGTGAACGGGGTGGATAATTGAACAACTCACTGGAGGAGGAGGCTCCACAAATATCCCCATCCTCAATGATGGAAGAGCCCAGCAAATCAGGGCAAAAGGTAAAGCTGAAGCATTCACACCATACTTCAGCAAAAATGCCAAGTGGGTGATCCATCTCAGCCTCCTCCAGTGGTCCCCAGCATCATAGATACCAATCTTCAGCCAATTCGATTCACTCTACGTGATGTCAAGAAACAGTTGGAGACACTGGATACTGCAAAGGGTACAGGTCCTGACAACATTCCGGCAATAGTCCTGAAGGCTTGTGCTCCAGAACTTATTGCTCCCCTCTCCAAGCTCTTCTAGTACAATTACAACCCTGGTATCTTCCCGACAATGTGGAAAATTGCCCAAGTATGTCCTGTGTACTTAAAGCAGGGCAAATCCAACCTGGCAAATTACTGCCCCATCGGTCTACTCTCAATCATCAGTAAAGGCAATGGAAAGTGTCATCAACCGTGCTATCAAGCAGCACCTGCTCAGTGATACCCAGTTTGGGTTCCGTCAGGGCCACTCAGCTCCCAACCTCATTAGAACTTTGGCTCAAACGTGGACAAAAGAGCTGAATTATAGAGGTGAGGTGAGGTGAGAGTGACAACCCTTGATATTAAGGCCACATTCAACAGAGTATGCCTAGCAAAACTGGAATCAATGGGTT
Source organism: Stegostoma tigrinum (assembly GCF_030684315.1). Lineage (NCBI taxonomy): Eukaryota > Metazoa > Chordata > Chondrichthyes > Orectolobiformes > Stegostomatidae > Stegostoma > Stegostoma tigrinum. The sequence goes on along the minus strand of NC_081359.1, from coordinate 111,480,191 downwards.
TCAGGAGGTAAACTCTCCGATGTTTGGAGTAATATCTGACACATAGGAAGATGGTTGTGATTGCTGTAGGTCAGTCATCTCACCGCCAGGAAATGTCTGCAGAAATTCCTCAGGGTAATGGCCTAGGCCCAACCATCTTCAGCTGCTTTATCAATGGCATTCCCTCTATCATAAGGTCAGAATTGGGGATGTTCACTGATGATTGCACAACATTCAGCACCATTTCGGACTCCTCAGATACGGAAGCAGCCCCACGTTCAAACGCATCAAGATCTGGAAAATATCCTGACAACTGACAAGTGACATTCACACCATACAAATGCCAGGTTATGACCATCACCAACAAGTGGCAATCTAACCACTGTCCTTTAATATTCAATGGTGTTACCATCACTGAATTCCCCACTATCAACATCCTGGGTGATATCATTGACCTGCAACTCAGCTGGACTCACCACACACAGAGTGACTACAAAAGCCGGCCAGAAGCTGGAAATATTGCAGCTAGTAACTCACCTCCTGACTCCTCAAAGCCTGCCCCACCATCTACAAGGCATAAGTCAGGAGTGTGATGGAATAATCCCCACTTGCCTGGATGGGTGCAGCCTCAACACTCAAGAAGTTTGCCACCATTCAGGACAAAGCACCCACTTGACTGGCACTTAATCCACTTGCATCCACTCCCTCCACCACAGATGCTCAGTAGCAGCAGTGTGTGCCATCTACAAGATGCACTGCAGAAATGCACCAAAGATCCTCAAACAGCACCTTCCAACTCCATGGCCACTTCCATCTTGAAGGACAAGGGCATCAGACATATGGGAACACCACCAGCTCCAAGTCCCGCTCCAAGTCACACTCCATCCTGACTTGGAAATATATCAACGCCCCCTCACTGTTGCTGGGTCAAAATCCTGGAACTCCCTCCCTAATGGCTTTGTGGGTCAACCTACAGGAGGGCTACAGCTTTTAAAGAAGACAGCTCATCACCACCTTCTCAAGGGCAAACTGGGGATGGGGAAAGAAATGCTGGCCAGCCAGCGATGCCCACATCCCACAAAATGAATACAAAATTAAGGCTTTCATTTTGAACTATCAACTTTGTAAACAGTATGTATAATCAGCACCAGGTTACTTGCTTTTAAAAATGCACGGAATCTTTCAACAATCCTGTTTCTTCCTTTAGATCCACAATCAGGAATAAAGAAAACAACAATATACAGTCTTTACATTATAAACCATTTTTCAAAACAAATGTAACATTTGCAATTCCCAGTTGTCTGGTACCACTTCTACGTCCAAGGAGTGCTTAAAGACTACAATCAAGAGGTCTACACTTTTTGTTCATTTTTTTAAAAACAAAAATCATTAAAAGGATACAAGGGTAAAAAAAGTATTAAGGCATTTGCAGAAATCAGCATATAGTGTGTTAGGTCATAGATCAGCCATGATCGGGTTTGCTCCGGGTGCTCTGGTTTCCTCCCACAGTCCAAAGATGTGCAGGTTCGGTGGATCGGCCGTGCTAAATTGCCCATAGTGTTCAGGGGTGTGTGGGTTATAGGGGGTTGGGTCTGGGTGGGATGCTCCAAGGGGCGGTGTGGACTTGTTTGGCCGAAGGGCCTGCTTCCACACTGTGGAGAATCTAATCTAAATCAAATCTAATCGAATTGAATCTAATCTAATCTAATCTCACTAACGAAGGAACAGGTTCAAGGGGCAAAATGGCCTCCTCACATACCCATGTTCATGCTAGTCTTAGAATTTGCTGTTTTTTTTAAAGAAGTTAGCCCCTTACACATCGAGGGGATCTTCTTTCTTGTCCATTTCCTGCACCAAAGATTCTAGGACTGAATCAGCAAACCTTGGAGTCCACTCTCTCCATCTTGTGCTGAGCCCCTCCCAAATCAAACTTGTTTCTACAATGACTTCTGGAACCTGCTCGAGCTAAAACACTCGCAGGCTGGGCCTTAAAAGTAGTACAGGCTATCCTACACAGCTAGTTCTCCTGTAACGTGATAGTTCCAATCTTTTGTTTGACCTCGAGCTATGGAAAAATCACATTATAGGGAAATCATTGTAGAAGATCACTATATCTGTACAGCATAAAGTTTGCACTATCCAAACAGCATCCAGTATTCAAATGTGTCACAGCTAATTTGTGTTACAAATCATGCATTATAGCAGAACTACCTGTGCTCATTCCAGTGTCTCACTAATTCATACCTCTGCTCAGGTCATCAGCCACTAGCAGCACATTTAAATGGCTGCAACATGGAACCAAAGATAAATGAGGGGGCAGCATAGAGTCTGCCTATGTGCAAAGCAAATAGATATGGGTTAATTGCACTTAGTTATCCCAAACTTTTTCTCAAGTGCTGTCAAATTTTTCCCCAAAGATTCCACAAATGAAATTCTGGAGATATCTTTTCAGCATTCAATTCAGGGAATCCTCAATTATTGGCCCTCCTCGCTGGGTTCATCATAATAAGATACTCTCCCACATGCTACTTCAAATGTTTTTAAATACAAAATAATTTTTGCATTTTTGGATGCAGCAAATTCAACGATTACACATTTCTTTTGAGCAGCTGTGTCACAACAGCAGTGCTGTCTGCTGATAGACTGACTGCACCCATCTCTTTTTACAGTGGGTGGGGGGGGGGGGGGTGGTGTCAGTAGATTGACTGCCCACAGTGACTGCTGATCACGCTTCAGTTTCAGCCTTAAATGTTCAAGAAACACCCATTAGTAATTTTACTATTACTCAACATTAGAGGCCACCATGACCACATTCAGCATTTCAATAAGAACCAAAAGAACTGCGGATGCTGTAAATCAGGAACAAAAACAAAGTTGCTGGAAAAGCTCAGCAGGCCTGGCAGCATCTGTGGAGGAGAAAAGAGAGTTAACGTTTCAGTTCCAGTGACCCTTCCTCAGAACTGATGGTTTTCCCAGACACCATCAGTCCTGAGGAAGGGTCGCCAGACCCGAAACGTTAACTCTCTTTTCTCCTCCACAGATGCTGCCAGACCTGCTGAGCTTTTCCAGCAACTTTGTTTTTGCTCAGCATTTCAATGTTTGTAGGTGATATTTTCAAATCAAGCTGGAGGCCACAAATTTCTCTGAACAGCCCTAGTAAAGTGGCTTTTAAAGAAACATAGAAAATAGGAGCACGAGTAGGCCATTCATCCCATCAAGCCCACTCCATCATTTAACATGTTCACAGTTGAACCTCTATCTTGATACCATGCACCAGTTCCCTTCTGCAGCCATCAACTCCTTTAGCCTCTAGAAATCTATCACTTTCTTAAATATATTATGACTTGGCTTCCACAGCCTTTTATATGGTAGAGAATTCTACAAAGTTCACTCACCTCTGATCAAACAAACTTCTCATCTCAGTCTGAAGTGGCCTCTATCATATCCTGGGACCATGACCCCTTAGGCTGGAATGCTTAGACAAGTGGAATCATCATTCTTACATCCAGTCTATCCAGCGCTACCAGGATTGTAAACATTTCAATTAGATTCCCTGTCATTTTTCTAAATCCCAGAAAAATACAGGCCCAGTCAGCCCAGCCTTTCCTCATATGAGAGATCTGCCAACACAAAAATCAGTCTGGTGAACCTTTGTCTTCCTAACTGCTTACTGCACCTACATATCCTTTTAAACGACTGATATATAGAACCATCTGTACATCAACCTTTCAAATCTAATCACCATTTAATTAATACTCTGCTATTCCATTCTCCTACTGCAGTGGACAACTCCTCACTGATCCACGTTAAACAGAGTCCACCATGTATTTCAATCAACTTGAAGACTCTTTACATCCTCAAGACTCAATCCCACCTAGTCTTATATCAGCAACAAACATGGAAATATTACGTGAGATTCCAAATTCATATAATTGATATAAGAGGTTGTTAACTTGCTTGCTGAGCTGGCATGTTTTCGGTCAGAAGTTTCGTCACCATGCTAGGTAACATCATCAATGAGGCCCCATATGAAGTCCTGTTGTTCTACTCTGCTTGGAATTTATGCTGTCTGGTCCATTATGGTGAGTAGTGTCATTTTTAGTTTTGATCTGTATGAGTTTGTAAATGGGGTCCAGTTCTATATATTTGTTGATTGCATTAGAAGTGGAGAACGGTGGGTGTCGATGTTTGGTTTGGGCTACGGTTGCCTTGTCCCAGTTAAACTGATGGCCTTCATTTTTCTTTTCTTCATTCATTCATGGGATGAGGGTATCGCTGGCTTGACAGCATTTATTGTCCATAAGACCGTAAGACCAAAAGACATAGGAATGGAAGTAAGGCCATTTGGCCCATCAAGTCCACTCCGCCATTTAAATTGTGGCTGATGGGCATTTCAACTCCACTTCCCTGCACTCTCCCCGTAGCCCTTGATTCCTTCTGAGATCAAGAATTTGTCGATCTCTGCCTTGAAGGCATCCAATGTCCCGGCCTCCACTGCACTCCGTGGCATTGAATTCCACAAGGCCACCACTCTCTGGCTGAAGAAATGTCGTCTCATTTCAGTTTTAAATTTACCCCCTCTAATTTCGTCACGTCCATCCCTAATTGCCCAGAGGGCAGGTAAGAGGCAGCCACATTGCTGTTGGTCTGGAGTCACATGTAGGCCAGACAAAGTAAGGATGGCAGATTTCCTTCCCTTCAGGACATTAGTGAACAAAATGGGTTCTTCCAAAATTGACCATCGATTTGTGATCATCGTTAGATTCTTAATTCTAGATATTTATTGGATTCAAATTCCACCATCTGCCATGGCAGGATTTAAACCTAGGTCCCTGGAACATCATCTGGGTGTCTGGATTAACAGTCCAGTGATAAAATCGCTAGGTCACTGCCTCCCTCAGCGTACCGATATTAAAAAAAGTTTGTCATGCCATTTTGCTGCTAGCTGAAGTTCAGGTATTCTGATGGTTAGTTTCCTTCCTGTCTGTCCAATGTAATGTTTGTGGCAGCTGTTGCATGGCATTTTGTAAACTACATTAGTTCTGCGTGTTGTGGGAATGGGGTCTTCATCCTCGTAAGTGTTTGCTGTAGAATAGCTGTGGGCTTGTGTGCTACCAATGATTCCTAGTGGTCTCAGGAGTCTTGTTGTCAGTTCCAATATGTTCTTGATGTAGGGCAGCGTGGCCAGTGTGTTAGGGTGCATTGGGTCGTGCTGTTGTCTGTTAGTAGCATCTACGGATGAAGGTGCAGACGTATCCATTCATAGCAAAGATTTTGATTAGGTGCTCTTACTCTTTCCTGCATAGTTCCAGAGTGTCGCAGAGTGTCATGGCCCATTTAAATAGTGTCCTAATGCAGCTTTGTTCGAGGACCGGGGTGGTTTCTGTGGAAGTTTAAAGACTAAGGATTGCAGACGCCATTTGCACAACAGGCAGAACCAAAGTGGTTTACAAAATACCATACAACGGCTGCCACAAACATTACATTGGACAGACAGGAAGGAAACTAGCCATCAGAATACATGAACATCAACTAGCAGCAAAACAGTATGACGAACTTTCCTAAATATCATACACCCAGACAATGAAGACCAGTTTAACTGGGACAAGGTAACTACAATAGCCCAAGCCAAAGAGAGACATGCACAGGAATTCCTGGAGGCATTGCTTTATGGGTTGGGAACAATCAATAAATATATAGAATTTTTTCCCATATACAAACCCATACAGATCAAAACCAGAAATGACACTACTAACCATAATGAGCCGGACAGTATAAATTCCAAACAGAGTAGAATAACATCACTTCATCAGAGGCCTCACTGATGATGTTACCTAGCATGGTGATAAAACATCTGAACGATAACAAGCTAGATTGGTGAGCAAGTCAACAAGCTAAGCCACAACTAAAGCTACAAATCTTTGCTAAAACGACGGTAGATATATATTGTGAATACCTGGGACACAAACACTGACCCCTGCCATACACCACTCGTCATTGTCTTCCACCTTGAAAATAAACCATTTGTTCCTACTGTTTCCTGCCTGTTCATCAATTCTCAATCTATTTTCTCTTAATTTTCAAATCTTTCTCATGCAATTGGCCAAAGCCTGGTATTTTCAGTATGCTGTAAAAGGTTCTAAAGACTTGCAATTGAGCATATGATGGCAGGTTATTTCAAGTTTTCCTCTGGTATCAAGTTGCCAATCTCCACCAGGAATAATGAGATTGACATTTCCATGTTTGACATTGGCACAGGCGATTCTGGAGATCCATGAAAATTTCTGAAGGTAGTAAAATGTATGAAGTTTCTTTCCTTTAAATTGATCAGTAATCCATTACAGTTATTTGCCATTAACTGCAGACCAAAGCAAAATTGTTACGAGAAAACAAATTGCATCTTGTTTAACAGTCACACAACCATAACTCATAAATATCAATTTCACAATGCTAACTGCAAGGCTGAATAGACTTTCACAGCAAATGCACATTCAGTAAATATTACATTATTATTCCCAGAAAATGGATCTTGAGAGAAGAAACTATATTGTAACTTACACCTGGTCACCTCAGTAACAACCCCAATTGATTTTCTCCAGAATAAAATTTAAAGGAGTGTTTACATTTTTAAAAAATGCATCTGTATTGCAGATTTTTAAAATTTTTCACTCATCTTGAGTTTTACTGTGTAGTTCAAGAGTGCTTTTCATTCTTTTCACTTTCTCACCCATTCCTTACTCATAAGCCTAGACAAAACTTAACAATCTACTAGATATCAGACAAAAACACATTGAAGCTGCTTGTCTTGTCCACACCTGCTGGCCAAAAGTTTTTTAAATTTGTTTGTTCATGGAACATGGGCATCACTGGCTGAGTCAGCATTTATTACTCAACACTAATTGCTCTGGAGAAGATGGTGGTGAGTCATCTTCATGAATTGCTGCAGTCCATTTGTTGTAGGGCCACCCATTGTCCTGTTAGGGACAAAAGGTTCATGATATATTACCCGGAACAGAACAGTCAACAGAACCATGTACAGATTTTCAGTGTGATTTATACTTCTATGTTGTGTGGGTTAGGAAAAGTAGTTTTTGCTTCATTTAGCATTTTGAGAGTGATGCCTGAAGTGTCGTTCATATGCATTTAAATGCAGTTTCAAATAGATTCTTGATGAATAATTCATTGCGTTTGAAAACATGAATAGAAGAGTTAAAAAAAGTTGAGCTGCTACCTAGCAATGAAGGGTTCAATGGCACATGGGACAGAGACAAACAGTTCCACACACTGAACATGCTGGCGGATCTCAGCAGATCTGGCAGCATCGATGAAGAAAGAAGCAATTAGCATGCAGTCTGGTAGGACTTCTCTTCTTAGAGCATGTACTTTCCTTTTAGAAGTTCAGTGTGTGAGGGTTTCTTTCAAAGAGAATGCATTTGAAAGGTGTTTTTTTTTAAACAGAGGAACGGCTTGTATTATCAGCAGTACGATTTAGTGCTCTCACGGCAGGAGAAAGAAATTCCATGAAAAGGAGTGGAAGAGGAGTTTAAGGAGCAAATGTTAAGGAATAATTGAACTATGTTAGCAGTCTGTTCAAAAGGGTCTCATGAAGCCACATTTACTAAAGATCTGGATGTGGTCTCATGAAGCCACATTTACTAAAGATCTGGATATGAGTTTGCTCGCTGAGCTGGAAGGTTAGTTTTCAGACGTTTCGGCACCATTCTAGGTAACATCATCAGTGAGCCTCCGACGAAGCGCTGTTATGTCCCGCTTTCTATTTATCTGTTTAGAAACAGTGTTCATTTGGCATGGCTATGCTAAGAACTTTGAAGTGGAAACAGAGTGAGCCTTCACTAAGGCCCATGGAGTAGTAAGGTTCTTGTTGGCGAAAAGAGGATTGAGTCATTATATCCTATATTTGAAATAAAATTAAAACCGCTTCAACTAATTACTAGAAGAATGTAGGATAGGTTTGTTTTTTTTTCTTTAATGCACAATGGACTTTTGAAATACGTTCAGCAGATGACCATCATGGCAACCAAATTGCAAATTTAAAACTAATTATCTATCAAGTCATGTCAGTAAAATAGTCAGTTAATGTGGACAAAGCCACATTACAGCTTTAAGTTTAATGTGTGTGTTAAGGATAGACATATCATTATAGTTTCAGTGATAGTAGGAACTGCAGATGCTGGAGAATCTGAGATAACAAGGTGTAGAGCTGGATGAACACAGCAGGCTAAGCAGCATCAGAGGAGCAGGAAGGCTGACGTTTCGGGCCTGGACTCTTCTTCAGAAATGACCCATTTCTGAAGGAGGGTCTAGGCCCAAAACTTCAGCTTTCCTGCTCCTCTGATGCTGCTTGGCCTGCTGTGTTCATCCAGCTCTACACCTTGTTATCTCATTATAGTTTCATTCCAGTTCACAGAAAGTGGTGACAGGTCGTCTAGAAAGTTGTTGACATCCATTTAAATGGGGCAGTTAAAAATAAGCCCTCAGTGCTTTAGAAAATGAAGTAGAGGAGCAAAAAAAAAATTGGGCTGTTGGTGTCCTATGGCACGAGGAGGTGGAAGCAGAAAAGTTATTTCAAAAAGACAGAACCGTCAGAACCTCTCTGATGAAGGGTCTAGGCCCGAAACGTCAGCTTTTGTGCTCCTGAGATGCTGCTTGGCCTGCTGTGTTCATCCAGCTCCACAGTTTGTTATCGTGGATTCTCCAGCAACTGCAGTTCCCATTACCACAGAACCGTCAGAAGGTTGCCTGCAGGCTTCTTTCAGAGAAAAGCAGCTGGGAGAGGTGTAACATCAGCAGTACAGTTAAGCAGTCTCCAAAACAAACAGACACAGTCAGAGGAAAAGTAGTCCTGACTGGCTTAGAAGTCAGTAAGTGAAAAGATCCAGAAACTGATGGCTTTAGAAGGAATATATCTTACGAAGCTGTTGAACAAGCAAGTTTGAAGAAACATGTGTTAAGGAGTAGGTGAGCTGCATTAGCAGCTTGTTCGAAGATTTCACAAAGCAACACTAACTGAAGATGATTGTGTTGAGTGAACGTTGATGTTTGCCTGAAAGAAACCACACAGAACTATGCCCACAGAACAAGGAACTTGAATGTGGAAACAGGGTGCCATCACTGAGATTTGAGTATCTGAAAGGTTGTTGATGACAACAGGGTTGAAACTTGATTTCTGGTTTTTGTAATAAAAACTGTTGTTTCAAACTGTTTGTTTTCTTTGGGTGAGAGATAAATTTGATGCACTTTTAGCAAAAAGTACTTCAGCTGTCTCTTGTGACTATGTTTCATCACCAACCACCACGATTCCTAAATTGCAAAAACAACTTATGGTCTATCAAATTCAGGTCTCATTCTCAAATCTGACCCAAAAGCTCACCTGAGTGGACTGTATGATTGTCAGGTCATTAATGCAGGAGAAACCAGCACCCATGGAAGACCGCAACCCTGCAGTCCCAAATGTCATTCTGCAGCACAGGCGGTCACGCAGTTCCTTCTTCTTCCCATCATGTAGCAATTTCTCAATCTCAGCTTTAGTCTTAGGATTCTGGGGTCAAGAAAAGATATTTTTTAATCGTGAAGTCGATTTTAAAAGTACAACACAGCGAAAGGTCTATTGGTAAAAGACCTTTTCTATATCCCAATTAACAAGAATAAGTTACCTGCCTCACTACCACACAGTTACATCTATGTAGAGTAGCTCACTGATTTATTCATTTAGTAGTAAAAGATAACAACTGTTGTTAGAAAATCTTTTTAAAATGGATTAAACTGGTAAAAGTATGCCAGCATGCTTTGTTCACAATTGCTAGAGAGCCAAACTGCTAGTTTTCCAAAGATCTTTGCTTACACAGAGAATGGTAAATACGCTGATCAAGAAACCTTGCCCATCCCAAGAGTAGGGGAACTGGAAGAAGGCAATAGTGACAAACAAATAGGGCAAAGAATATGCCAGTAAACTGAAATAAAAGCAGAATACTATGTTTGCTAGAAATCTCAAATAAAAACAAAACACACAACAGGTCTGTCATCTGTGTTATCACTAAAATAGAAGCTATTGGAAAAAGTTCTGAGGGACAGAATTAATCTCCACTTGAAGGGGCAGGGATAAATCCAAGAATAATCAACATGGCTTTGTCAAGACCTGTCAGAAGGGTCAATAACTGAGGGATTGGATCTAAAGGTAAAGTGCAGGAGGCTTGGAATGATTTGTTTCACCTAGAGGATGTTGGGTATCTGGAACCCTTTGCCTGAAAAAGGATGGTAGAGGCAGGAGCCATCACAACATTTAGGGAATGCTTAGGTAATCACTTGCAACAAAATAACATGGGAAACTATAGGCCAAGTGCTTAAAAAGAAGGACAAAAAGTAGATAGATGTTTGATGATAAGCATGGATGCAATGGGCCGAAGGGTCTCTTTCCATGCTGTAAAAATGTCTAAGTAAACAGTGTTATCATGGAATTGAATGTAAGCTTGGAGAAGACTACTAGGCCAGTAGCATTGACAGCTGGGTGCTCAAGGTGGAAACTTCAACAATGCCTTGGAACATTTAATGAGATTAGTCCGTTGATTTGGGTTAAAAGGACCAATTTCCAGTCTCCAATTATCCTAAACAAAAGCAAATTGCTGAGAAAACTCAGGAGGTCTGGCAGAGTCTGTAGAGAGAAAGCAGAGTTATGTTGTGGATTCAGTGACCCTTCAAGGTTTTTGTTCCAATTGTTCAAAACTTAGTTTCAAAATAAGCAATATGTCACATTGATAGCACTTTTATTTTGCAGTTGAAGCTCTGAATTGGTAACATGACTAACTTGTTTGATTGAAAAAAGGGACCATGATTATATTAGTTTCTCCAAGTACGTGGTGCCAAACCAGAGGTTGATAAACTTAAATTCACCTAGAACTCTTTTTTGTCCATATCCTTATTTACACTAAAAGAACTGTTCATCTATTACTCTGTTTGATGTCCTATAGTGGAAGATAGCCCAGAAATAACCTCATTTAAAATTCTCACCCCGGCTCTTAAGTCTCTTTAATAGAACCAAAGTCCCACTCCTCCAGTTCTAATATTTTGCACATCCCAGTTTTCAACTGTTCCACCAACAGCAACTATACCTTCAGCGGCCTAGTCCCAAACTCCGTAATTTGTAATGCGAAAGCAAAACACTGAAGATACTGACCATTACTGATGGCCAAGTATTTAGCAGTGACATTCGCAACCTTCATTTTCAGCCCACCCTGACAAATAGTTACATACAGCTTGGGACGATTAGGCTGGAATGAAATTTCTGATGGTTGCTGCTAATGTCCTCATCTTGTACAAGACATTGTAAAGTGCTGGTGTGTAAACTTTAGTTGAAGAAAAGATTCAGAATGTGATGATCTCTGTCTGATATAAACCAACCCATTTGGAGAGGTTATTACACAGCTCTAGAACAGGTAGGGCCAGGACTTCTGGTCCAGAAGTAGGGACACTACCAATGTGCCACAAGAGCCCTTCAGAATGATAATGCCCATGGTGATTATCTAACAGCTGCTCAGTGTTTAAGCTCAGTAATTTGCCATGGTATCAGGGGACTACTATCAAGATAGCTAGTGTGCAACATTAGGAGATAACATTTGTAAATTTCCTTTGGACACAACTTAGGGAGGAGGAGGAGCAAAGGAAACTAGCAAATAAAAGAGTTGCTCTCAATATCCTGCCCGCAACTTATGGTAGCAACAATGCATTTTCTGGAAATAAACGATGACAAATAGCGTTTACTTTAGGATAATATTCAAATGGAGAGCTGAATGTAGAGTTGGTGCCAAGCAGTAATTAGTTTAAAAAAAAGGCAAGTACAGACAAGTATAGGGTGCAACATTATCCACAAAACGCAAATAATTCCTTTAATTCAGCAGTGTACAAGTTAAAACTGAAAGATCTGCATATGCCGTAAATCAGGAACAAAAACAAAAAGTTGCTCTAAAAGCTCAGCAGGTCCAACTGCACCTGTGAAGAAAAACAGAGTTAATGTTTTGGGTCCAGTGACCCTTCCTCAGAATTGTATAAGTGAACGTATTCAGAGAGGAGAAAAATGAGGAAACCATTCAAGTAATTATAGGGATCCTTCTTTAAGCTAAATATCCACCAGAACTTTCGGTAGAAAACTAGAATTGAAAAGATGCCATCTGTATGATCACCAATGTCTCTTGGAAGATTTGAAGAAAAGTCACCTTCACATTAACGCTGTAAGCTTGTTAATATGAACAATTGTAAGGTACTTGTCATTTCTCTCCAATCACTGAATGGTGAAAAGGGCACAGTGGCCTAATTTTGACATCTGGTTCAATTAGTTTCATAACACCAATACTGACTATATTCAACAAGCCTAAATACTGGTGGAACTGCAGCAGTATTGCAACCAATTGTGCCAAGTGGAGGCACAATTCTGGCCAGTAAAGCTGGCTGTCAAACATCTTGGACATTCCGAAGCAGTACTGCAGGGCTACTTGGCAGCTGGAATAAATCACCCCTCCTTGCACGGAGACCAAAAGCGAGAGAAAAATGACTAAGACACAGGTAGCACAATTTTCTTTCCTAGTGAACTACAGGGTGCACCAGCATATAGTTTACCAAAATCGGAATCTAACAGGCCTGGACTAAATGATCCAGAATCATAAGATCAAATCCCAACACAGCAGGTAACAATTTAAACTCAATTCATTAAAATAAATCCAGAAATAAAAAAAATCTAGTGTTAGTTACACTGAAACTTGAAACAACAATATTGCCATTAACCACCAAGTGCTTTACTTCTGTATTTTAGGGAAGAAAATCCAAGGCCCTTACTCACTGTAGGCCTCTACTGTGGCTCTGGAGTCACAAATGTGACTAACTCTCAAATGGCCAAGCAGGGCAATCAGTCATACCCAACCATAAGAGGAGGAAAATTGGACAGAGCATCTAAACTTGGGTACTAGGTTCAGACACAAAAGCAAAACCTGTTTGGATGAATCTATAAAGTCCTCCTCATTAATATTTGGGGGCTCATGCCACATTGCCAGGGCAGCCCCATAGACCAATCAAGGAACAGCCTGACACAGTCATAGTCACCACATCTATCGTCAAGACATTGACTGTTCCACAGACAGGCATCCCAATAGGTAATAGCACAGGGCTATACCTATGAGGCAGGAGGGACTCTGGGAGTTCACAAAATTAAACCTGATCCACGAAGAGTCATAGCATTGGACAGAAGATGTGGCTGATCCCATGAAACACACTTCACGTCGGCTCTGATGAAGAATCATCTAGACTCGAAACATTAGCTTAATTTCTCTACATGGATGCTGCCTGACCCGCTGTGATCGCCAGCACTTTCTGTTTTCAGTGGCTGATCCCATTATTGCTCTCACAGCTGATTAGTCAGTACTCCACATTGATCATCAAGGGCTGTTGGTAACAGCAGAATGCGACTTACTCTGGCTAGAAAATTTCAATGTCCATCACTAAGTGTAGCTTATCAACAACATTGCAGGCCAGACTTCAAGGACAAATCTTCCAAGTTGCAACAATGAGAAGAGAACCAACATGAACGAAAAACTAGCTCACTACTTGACAATCCTTGTGGATATGTTCTCACCTTCATACTAGAACACTCCTTTGATGTACTGTTTGGCACTATTATTTTTGTTGAATGGGACAGATTCAAAAGCTGCATTCATAAGGTACTATGGATCATCAGCAACTGAAAAAAAAATTAATCCATCCATAATCTGTAATTCCATGACTCAGCAAATTATACTGCACCTTTCCATAAAGCCAGGGGACCAGCCAAGTACAGAACAGAATGACGGGAGCAGAACTACACAAACCTAAATAGAAAAGAAATTGAGAGGCTGGAGAAGCTAAAATACAGCAACCATAACATCATACGCAGCAACCTTCCACTAATTCAATTCACTCCCTTGAGAAACAAGAAACCGCTCGGTGAGCTAACCAACCTCAACAACTAAACAATTGCATGGGAGCACCATCTCCTGCAGGTTCCATTCCTAGTCATACATAATCAGAAAGTTAAAATCTTGAAACTACATTGGGAATACATGTCTATGCTTAAGGACTATATTTAAAAAAAAGAAAAAGGATGGAAGGGATTGAACTGTTCGGATATTCTCTGGATTAAAAATAATGTAATTTCTTGGAATTGTATTCCACCGTATGTGGGCTACATCCCACCTCTAAAATTCCTACGGTCAAATGTTCAACATGTGCTATAAGGCCTCTGCTGTTTATTAAAACCAGAAAAATCAAATGACTCTAGTCAAGCACTTTAAAAAGGAGACAGAACAGGAACTTATTTCTGTCCTAGATAATAAAATGTGAGGCTGGATGAACACAGCAGGCCAAGCAGCATCTCAGGAGCACAAAAGCTGACGTTTCGGGCCTAGACCCTTCATCAGAGAGGGGGATGGGGGGAGGGAACTGGAATAAATAGGGAGAGAGGGGGAGGCGGACCGAAGATGGAGAGCAAAGAAGATAGGTGGAGAGGGTGTAGGTGGGGAGGTAGGGAGGGGATAGGTCAGTCCAGGGAAGACGGACAGGTCAAGGAGGTGGGATGAGGTTAGTAGGTAGCTGGGGGTGCGGCTGGGGCTGGGAGGAAGGGATGGGTGAGAGGAAGAACCGGTTAGGGAGGCAGAGACAGGTTGGACTGGTTTTGGGATGCAGTGGGTGGGGGGGAAGAGCTGGGCTGGTTGTGTGGTGCAGTGGGGGGAGGGGATGAACTGGGCTGGTTTAGGGATGCAGTGGGGGAAGGGGAGATTTTGAAACTGGTGAAGTCCACATTGATACCATATGGCTGCAGGGTTCCCAGGCGGAATATGAGTTGCTATTCCGCCTGGGAACCCTGCAGCCATATGGTATCAATGTGGACTTCACCAGTTTCAAAATCTCCCCTTCCCCCACTGCATCCCTAAACCAGCCCAGTTCATCCCCTCCCCCCACTGCACCACACAACCAGCCCAGCTCTTCCCCCCCACCCACTGCATCCCAAAACCAGTCCAACCTGTCTCTGCCTCCCTAACCGGTTCTTCCTCTCACCCATCCCTTCCTCCCAGCCCCAGCCGCACCCCCAGCTACCTACTAACCTCATCCCACCTCCTTGACCTGTCCGTCTTCCCTGGACTGACCTATCCCCTCCCTACCTCCCCACCTACACCCTCTCCACCTATCTTCTTTGCTCTCCATCTTCGGTCCGCCTCCCCCTCTCTCCCTATTTATTCCAGTTCCCTCCCCCCATCCCCCTCTCTGATGAAGGGTCTAGGCCCGAAACGTCAGCTTTTGTGCTCCTGAGATGCTGCTTGGCCTGCTGTGTTCATCCAGCCTCACATTTTATTATCTTGGAATCTCCAGCATCTGCAGTTCCCATTATCTCTGATACACTTATTTCTGTCCTTAATGGATTAGAGGCTAATATAAATGATTGTCCAGCAACCAGTGTTGGATTTAGAATTCTGCTTTGCATACCCACATGGCAGTGTAAAAGGAAAACAATCCAGAAGCTACTGGCTCTTTCCTGAACTGGACACAGTAAGGAATGCAGATGCTGGAAGCCAGAGTCAATAAATGTGGAGCTGGAAAAGCACAGCATGTCAGCAGGAAAAAGAAAAATCAATACTTTGGGCTGAAACCCTTCGTAAGAACTGGGGAGGGGGAGGGGAGCCCAGAAAAAAAACACAGCAAGTGGCATGGAAAGAGGGGGAATAAGTGAGACGGACATAGGTGGTTGCAGATAGGAGGTTATTGTGATTAGTCAGTGGGAAAAGTGCAGTAAGTAGGTGAGTAGGAAGATGTACAGATTGGGGGAGGAGAGATTTTAAAGCTGGTGAAGTCAATGCTCAGGCCATTGGCTATAAGGTCCCAAGGTGAAATGAGGTGGTGCTCCCCCAGTTTACGTTTGGCCTCAGTCTGACAGTGCAGGAGCCCAAGGACGGACGGACATGTCACCAGGGGAGCTGGGAGGAGATAAAGTGGATGGCAACTGGAAGGTTGCGTTGGTTGATGTATGCAGAACACAGATGCTCTGCAAACCAGTCTCCATGATATACAGGCGACTGCTTTGGGAGCAACAGGTAGATGAGGTTCGATGAAGTGCGGGTGAATCTCTACTGGATTTGGAAGGACTGCATGGGGCCTTGAACAGAGGTGGGAAGGGAGCTGTAGGGGCAGGTGCAGCACCTCCTGCGATTGCAGGGAAAGGTACATGCTACGGAAGGGTTGGTGGGGTGTGGAACTGACGAGGGAGTCGCTGAGTGAACAGTCCCTGAGGAAAGCAGACAGGGGTGGGGAAGAAAATAGCTTTTTGGTGAGGGGGGGGGTCGGATTGTAGGTGGCAGAAATATCAGAGGTTGGTGCGCTGTATTCAGAGGTTGGTGGGGTTGTATGTGAGGACCAAGAGACTCTATCCTTGCTGTTGGTGGGAGAGAGTTTGAGGGCAGAAGTGCACGAAATGGGGGAGATGCGGATGATGCCATCCATACAACTGAGGTTGGGAAACTACGGTCCCTAAAGTAGGAACATATCTGGGAAGTTCGAGAGTAGAATGCCTCGTTCTGGGAGCAGTCGCAGCAGAGGCCAAGGAATTGAGAGTATGGTATAGAACTTTTGCAGGAGGCTGGGTGAGAGGAGGCATAGTGGAGGTAACCGTGGGAGTTTCAGTGAGTTTGAAATGGATGTCAATGGTGAGTTGGTTACCAGAGATGGAGACAGATTGGCCCAGGAAAGGGAGCGAAGTGTCAGAAATGATCCAGGTGAATTTGACGGCACAGCGGATGGTGTTGGCGAAGTTGATGAACTGTTCAAGCTCCTCACAGGAGCATAAGGCAGCACCAATAAAGTCATCAATATAGGTCCTTACCTACCACCTCCTAGCCAAAGGATGGACATGTCACCTAGGATTTGTTGAGGCCAAATGTAAACTGGAGGAACAACACCTCATATTTCACCTTTGGAGCTTACAGTCCAATGGCCTGAATATTGGCTTCACAATCTTCAAAATCTCTCCTCCCCCAACCTGTCCATCTTCTGACTCACCTATCCACTCCACCCTTCCCACTCACCAACCACAATAACCCCTGCCTGCATCTCATCCACCCTCTCCTCCAGCCCCACCCCCTCACTCTATTTCCAGGCTCCCCTCCCCCTCCCCAGTTCTGACGAAGGGTTTTGATTCTTTCCTGTTTCTTCAAAAGCATCCCTGGGGAAGTGTGTCCCCATATCAGAGTATTTGTGTCTGGTAAATCCTGTATTATTGGACTGTGACCGTAGCCAATTCTCAACAACTTAAATCCAAGTTGATTGTAATCTAAACAGGAGATTTAATCAGTTAAGATATATCACAACACCTCTGTAGCAGGTGGGGCTTTAACCTGGACATCTAACCTAGAAGTAAGAACACTCCTACAGCAACACAACACCTCTATAACTGGATATTTATCAAACCTTTGTTTCTTTTCACATGTAGGTTTCCCCCTTTTTGGTGTGGGTGTGGTTGGAGGAGTGAGTAGGCGTCTGATGTTTCTTTTAGTTTTGACAGTAGTACTCGAAGGGCAGCAAGTGACTATTTTGGTCGTAAAACAACATTTACACTGAAAGTTCAACAGGTGGAGAAGTGGATATGTCAAAATAACAAATCTAAGGGCATTCCATATGAATAAATAGGGCAGAAAATTTAAAGGCACAAACAGAGATCTAACTGCCATTACAGAAATCTGGCAACATGGTGTCCAGGACTGGGGTCTGAATATTCAAAGGTTATTTGATGTTTAGAAAGAAGATATTAAATATTTTTTATGTTTCGAAGAGATGGACAGGATCGATGCAGGTAAGGTGTTTGCCCTGGTCACAGAGTCTGGAAACAGGGGACACTATTTAACAATTTGGGAAAAAAAGAGGAATGTCACTTAGGACAGAGATAAGGAACTTTTGTCTTAGTGAATCTGAGTTAACATGGCCTTGCATAGCCAAAAGTCACATTCACAGCACAAAATGTTCTTTTTACTCATGTTAAAGATGAGCTCTTTCTTTATTCAGCTCATCCACTGCAAAAGTTTAGTAGGATATGAACCTTCTGTCAGAAAAACAAAAATCAAACCCCAGCAGGAGAATCAACACGTTATTAGAATGATAAAGATTTTCAAGTATAAGGCATATGACCTTTCTAAACAGCTTTTATTTTGATGGCTCCCCAATTGATTTTTCTCATCCACTGATCCCTCTGAAGGTGATTGCATTGAATTAGATGGAAAATATTCAGTGGACTGTTCAGAGATAAT
Source organism: Stegostoma tigrinum (assembly GCF_030684315.1). Taxonomy (NCBI): domain Eukaryota; kingdom Metazoa; phylum Chordata; class Chondrichthyes; order Orectolobiformes; family Stegostomatidae; genus Stegostoma; species Stegostoma tigrinum. The sequence continues at coordinate 111,461,886 of NC_081359.1, read as the reverse complement.
GATTTTTCATGTTACCATACAGAGATCAGAAAATGCTTTTCCCTTTGCTCTGTAAGTCATAGCAAGCAATTAAAGTACTTTGATCAAGACATGAGAATAGAAACACTCTATTGGGTCCAGTCTGTGTTGGCATTTATCCTAAAACAAAATCGTGCTAGTCCTATGGGCCTCTGTTCCAATTTCTTTGCTCTTCAATTCTCTACAATAAGTGAGAGTCAGAGTGCTGGAAAAACTCAGCAGGTTTAGCAGAATCATTGGAAATGAATTACAGTCCAATACGCATCTGGCTGTCTCCTAGCCACGATCCTTTACATATTAAAGACAAAAGGGAACTGAACTGCCCATTGTTCGTCCATTTGTGGGAAGGAATATTTTATTATTGGGAAGATTCTTTACTTTTCCTTTCACCATTCACCAATTCTTGATGACTTTGTTCATTTCCTTGGCACATGGATGTTCAGATCAAATGGTGGGGAGAGTGAGAACACAAAATGAATGATGAACAATGATCTTTACATTTGCAGATTTATTTTCAAAGGCTGAAGTACAAAAGGTGATGTCTTCTAAATTGACAGACAGATAGCTGATTAATTGGCTTTCTTTCCTGCAAATTTCATTTCCGAGACTATCAACAAGTTCAAATAATTATCGTTCGTTGATAGTTTTGAGGAAGGAACAGAGAAACTGACACAGTATATTCCACGGAGACCAGCAGCTCTCAAGTCCTTTTGTTTCACACAGACTCCTCCCAAACAACTGCATCAGATATCATCACAGTCAGGCCCATTTCTTTCATTATCCACTTTTTACAAGAAAGATATTCCATTGGCACTGGCTGGGTGTAGATCTGTAGTAGGAGTGCCAACAATTCAACCGTTGCTAAACCAGGATAAAATTAATTTTCATGTTCATAATGGTTTATCTCTACATCAGAGAATAAATTAAAGTCATGAGAGAGACACAAATCCTATGGTCACCATCATCAACTGTTCCTTGATTCAAAGCTAACACCTTCTCAGGGTCATGAACTTCTGCGATGGGTCATGTGACTGTGAACTGATTCTCAATCCACCAGTTTTTGAGCAAAATGCTTCATTCAATGAACAGGTGTTCAGGATTTACTTCTTTTTCCTTTCTTCTCTGTTGCTGCTCTATCCCATTAAAACATGAAGGCTGAAAGCAGCTTGATAGACACATTGCCATTTTGAGCGAATGGAAGTAGGATCCATGAAATCATTACTGTCAATGCTGTTGTGTTTTACCCAGCCATTTGGGAGTTGGGATCATTATTTGGCATGAAGACTATTTTATGACACCTGGACAGCATCCAGTCAAAAATCAACTTTTGTAGATGGTTTTCCCTGGAAAAGAAATTTTGCAGATCTGACTTCAAGAAAGCCAATATTTATTTGTTAATGGTCTTCTCATCGTATATGCGGCAGAAACCTTGGTGATGAAATTTCTCTAGTGCCCTTATGTGTTGTTGATAAAGCAATCCAGGTGTCACTGCAGAATAGAAGTATGATGACCACTGCTCTGTACACTGACTCACGTTGACAAAGACCTCTGCAAGTCAATTGCAGGCAGTTTGTGGCAGAGTGAATTGGCACAGCTTATCTGGCGTGGGATCACTTTGTCAATGGTGGTCTTTTGAGAGAGTAAATTATCACAGTATGGGGAGTATTCAATATATTTCAAAGTTTCTCCTTCCACATATAAAAGAGGTGAATTATTTGGCTCACTAGGAGTGCACTGATAGGAATTTTATTAACATTTAAAGAGAGGCCAAGTTTCTTTTATCCAGCATTGAAGTGATTCAGTGTAGCTAGTCATTGGCACCATCAAAAAATCCCTCCTGTTCCTGAATGTCTTTTAAAGGAAGGAAATCTGCTGTCCTTTTTTGGCCTGGCCTACATACGACTCCAGACCAACAAGAATGTGGTTGATTCTTCCGGGCAATAAGTGCTGTCCTAGTCAATACCCAAATCCCATGCACGAATAACAAAATAGAGGTGCTCCAAAATCAGCAGTTTCTCTCGGGCCACATCCCCATCATTATGACAGTAACCAGTGTCTCAGCTGTACTGGATGGGCCACATTGTTCCCAAGCCTAACAATAGCCTGAGTCTGAAAGCACGTACCAACAGATTCAAGATCAACTTCTTCCCCACTGTTATCAGACTTATGAACGGACCTCTCAAATATAATAAAATGTGAGGCTGGATGAACACAGCAGGCCCAACAGCATCTCAGGAGCACAAAAGCTGACGTTTCGGGCCTAGACCCTTCATCAGAGAGGCCCAAAACGTCAGCTTTTGTGCTCCTGAGTTGCTGCTGGGCCTGCTGTGTTCATCCAGCCTCACATTTTATTATCTTGGATTCTCCAGCATCTGCAGTTCCCATTATCACTCTCAAATATAATAGTTGGTCTTTCTCCGCAACTTGCTGTAACACTATGTTCTGCATTCTGTTCTATTACCCTGATGTACTTATAAAAAGGTATAGTTTATCTCTATAGCCCTCAAAACTATACTTTTCATTGTATCTTGGTACATGTGACAATGACAAGCCAAGCTAAAATCAAAACAGGAGGACAGAGAAAACACTTCAAGCTCATCCATAAAGCCTTCCTAAAAACACTAAAAATAACTTGCCCAAGACCACCCAAAATGGAGAAGCATCCATGAAAATGTAACACATCTCAAGTATCTCTCTCAGGCCCAACCATAGGTCAAGCACAAACACTAGAAAGGAGCAGATGAAAACCCCAGCTTCCTACCCACCCGACTTCAAACACCAACAGCCCAATCTGCAGCATGGTGTACTGATCTCGTACTGGAATCTGTCATCACCTCAGGACCTGCAACTCCTAAATGGAAGGTCATCCTGAGGCCTGAGGGTGTGTTTAAAAGGCGGCACGGAAATCCAAGAGATCAACAATCACTGTCAGGTAAACTGCAGTTAAGAGGCTTTCACACGACACTACATTCCCACCAGATTCAAGCAAGTCTGCTGGAGGAGACTGTCCTTGATATTCAAACTCTATCATATTTGCATCATCAGGAATTTTGCTACCTTATTCAGTTACAATTTGTCACCTTGTTTAAATTCATAGCTGTCCCCTCCCTAAGACTGTTCCTTGCCAGGTCTTTTTCCCCTTCAAGTGGAAAGGAAACTGCATGGCGCCTGAAGCTCTTAAATTTCCTCTATTTAATATTTTACTTTTCTATTTCCTTCCTTTCTTTTCTTCATGGCAAACTGTAAAACCTACCAAAATCTTCAAGGCTCTTGGGCATTTCCCTACTATCTTATTTGATTCAGTAGTCAAATTTTGTTTCAGAAAATTATTTTCATTTTTAATATATTACAAGGGGCTACATAAATGAATGTGGTTGTTGTTGTTGTTACAGTTCACATCTGGGCATATTTCAACAGGTAATAATGACAATCTAGGGTCTTATCTATGTAGCTATCCTTGATGTGTCAGCAACTGTTAGGCTATTTAATCCTTGTGGGCAGGCAGCCACTAATATGTACATTGGGACAGCTTACACTCGCTCTAAGGGAATGGTGGTAAGAAGCAGGAAAATGGACGAGGAGAATGACTAAGCCACATCAAGTAGTTTAACCCTTAATCATTACATAGAAATTACATTCCCTGTTTAGAAGGCTTGTTTGCTCATAAAATGTTCATCATGTTCAAAGTCACCATAAAAGCTCCAGGCTGTAGATAACTAAAAAGATTATTAATCATAAAACACACCAGTTTAACACATAGTGACCACAGGTCAAAGCCTGCATGCAAATGCACTTCATGCCGTAATAAAAATTGGTATTATATTCTATTTTAAAATCAAGATTACACTATATTGGAAACTGCACATTTAGAAACTCAAGCAGATAAACCAAAGGAGCAGTCTTGCCCAACCCTCATACCCCACTGAGCCAAATACAGAGAAATCTAGAAGAGAGCAACATTGAGACCCTCATGCATGTACAAGGTGCTCCTGAGTTCAACAATGTTTTAAGCCTTAAAAATACAGCACATTGGTAAGATTCTAGTCCTCAGCCAGAGTGAACAGGTTTGATAGAGCCAAGGACTAGGTTTCTTGAGGGGTCTTGACAAACCCTCTCCTCCAATCTCCCACTAATACAGTGAACTGGCAGCTTGTCAAATAATCAACTGTATCATGGAAAATTGCAGATCTCCCTGCCTGAGGCTGGATATAACTGACTCTGCCATGGTCTCCAATCTTCCATGATCACATTCTGAGCCAGATAGCCTAAGTTCAAGTCCCACCTGCTCCAGAGATCATAGAATCCCCAGTGTGGGAGCAGGCCATTGGGCCCAGCAAGTCCACACGGGCCTTCTGAATAACATTCCCTGACCCTGACCTTATCCCTATCCCCATCCCTGTATTTCCCATAGCTTACACACCTAACCTTCATATCCCTGAACACTGTGGACCATGGCCATGGCCAATCCATCTTTGGACTGTGGGAGGAAACCGGAGCACCAGAGGAAACCCATGCAGACAGAGGGAGAATGTGCAAACTCCGCACAGACCCCGGGTCTGGAATCAAACCCCAGTTCCCTGGTGCTAACCACTGAGCCACAGTGCCACCTCACGTGTAATGACATCTTTTGACTTGAAAATACCTTCAAAAATCAGAAAAAAAGCATTCAGAAATCGTTGGTCAAAACAGAGAAAACTTGTGTGTGGAGGATGTTCTTGACTGAATCAGAGACGCAAGATGAGATTGGGGTGGCTCAGTGGTTAGCACTGCTGCCTCTCAGCACCAGGGACCCAGGTTCGATTCCAGTCTTGGGCGACTGTCTGTGTGCAGTTTGCATATTCTCCCTATGTCTGTGTGGGTTTCCTCCAGGTGCTCCGGTTTCCTCCCACAGTCCAAAGATGTGCAGGTGAGGTGGATTGGCCAAGTTAAAATGCCCGTAGCGTTCAGGGATGTGTAGATTAGGTGGGTTATAGGGAGATGGGTCTGGATGGGATGCGCCGATGTTCGGTGTGGACTTGTTGGACCGAAGGGCCTGTTTCCACACTGTAGGGATTCTATGATTAATTCAGACACAGGAAAAAGAAACATAAATTCTATCTTCCTTTGTCCTGAAAGTGAGAGTGCCACACCATTTTTTAAAATGTTTTTCCTATTCTTGATGTTTTCTAAGTTAACACACCTTCCTTAGCGAAGCGCAGCTCAAATGTTCAGATGTTCCACATGATGGTATGCCTAGATGATAATTAATTTTAACCAGAACAGTTGATGTAATCTAGTATCTTGCTGATAATTAAGGGTTAGTGTTGGAGCTCCTGCACAGTGTTGTGGGTTTGTTTTATTAATTGAAGAGTACATGATGACTGCAACTAGTCTTGCAAATCTGTATTTGCTGCTCATGATGCAGACCCATCTACTTCAGGGAAGTCAATTACAGATTGGGGATGACTTTGCAGCATCAGTCAGGCAAAAGAAAAAGCACTTGCAATTATAAAGCACCCAAACAATCACAAGGGGTCCCAGTATGCTTTACAGCCAATGAAGTACCTTTGAATTATTGTCAATATTGTAATGTAAGTAACAGAACAGCCAATTTGCACATAGCAAAATCCACAAACAACAAAGCAATAACTCTCCTTCGGAGACATTGGCTAAAGGGTAAATATTGATCTCAGATCCACCAGGATAAATCCCCTTCTCTTCAAATAGTGACAATGGGTTCATGTCCACCTAAAGGCATAGACACAGCCTCAATTTAAACATATCATTCAAAAGAAACACCTCTGACAATGCAGCACTCTCTCAGTACTGCTTAGGCTTGGATGTTTGTGCTCAGGTCTTGGACATGGACATAAAGCGGAGCATCTGGCTCAAGTCATCATGCTACCAAGTGAACAATGGCTGCTTAGTTCTCAAGATCTTCTGAGCTTTCAGCAGCCTAGCATCTCACACCAACCTCAGCCGCCTACAATGGTCTAAAGGTTTCAGGAAGATCAAACTTTTCAATTAGTCAGTGTGTAATTTTCAGGACAGAACCAATTTCCAGTCATTTCCAATCATAAACTTGGTTTTCATTTCCTTTTCCACAAATACGATCTGTATTGGTCAGTCCTGCTGACCCAGAATTTTTTCAAAATATCAGAGAGCTAGATCATACATTAATTTGGTTTCTCTCTGCGAATGCTGCCAGACCTACAGGCAAAGGTCAAATTATTCCCCCTCCCCAGGGCTTTACTAGGAACTTCCTCAAGGAACGTTTTTTGATTATAGATAACAAAGCATGGGGCTGGATGAACACAGCAGGCCAAGCAGCATCAGAGGAGCACAAAAGCTGATGTTTCGGGCCTAGACCCTTCATCAGCAAAGGGGGATGGGGGAGAAGATTCTGAAATAAGTAGGGAGAGAGGGGGAGGTGGGCTGAAGATGAATTCTCCAGCGTCTGCAGTTTCCATTATCTCTGATCACATTTTTTTGATTTTCAGTTTGCAGGCTCCTTTTATCATTCTCACTAATTCCTTGATTAGATGAAATCATGCTGTAACATTAGTGTCTGGATTTATGCCAATTTTTTTCCTGCTTAACAGAGAATATGTAGTACAAATTAGCGAAGTCTACATGTACATGTAGGCAGAATCATTTAACTTGTGATCTATAAATAAGGATAAACAAAGAACTGCGGATGCTGAAGGTCTGAAACAAAAACAGAAATTGCTGGAAAAAAAAAGTCAGTAAAGGAAGCAAAACTAACATTTTGAGTCAGTGGTGAAGAGTCACCTGTTGGAAACTTAAATTTGGCTTTTAACCCTCACAGATGTTGCCAGTCCTGCTGAGTTTCTCCTGCAATTTGTTTTTGTTTCTATACATAAGGATGTTTATGTTTATTGCAAATAAATCTCCTATACTCAGCTTCCAAAGCAAAAAGTTCTACCCTTCTGCTATTGCAAAAATAACTAGGACAGAGACTATTTTGTTATGTGAGATAACAAAGTGTGGGGGCTGGATGAACACAGCAGGCCAAGCAGCATCTCAGGAGCACAAAAGCTGACGTTTCGGGCCTAGACCCTTCATAGGAAAAGTTTTCTGATGAAGGGTATAGGCCTGAAATGTCAGCTTTTGTGCTCCTAAGCTGCTGCTTGGCCTGTTGTGTTCATCCAGCTCCACACTTTGTTATCTTGGATTCTCCAGCATCTGCAGTTCCCACTATCTCTATTTTGTTCTGTTTCTGTTTTGACGTTGGCCTGGATAATCAATCCACAATTGTCAGACTTTGTAACAACTCCCAAAATACAGCAGGGTGGGAAAAGTGTCTAACTTACATGACTGATTCCTGGGTAGCAAGAACTGCAGACGTTGCAGTCAGTGTCAATACAGCGTGGAGCTGTAGGAACACAGCAGGTCAGGCAGCATCAGGGTGAAGGGTCCCAACCTGAAACATCAACTCTCCTGCTCCTCTGATGCTGCCTGACCTGCAGTGTTCCTCTAGCTCCACAATGTATTGATGGCCAATTCCTAGGTTGACAGGAATCACATATGAGAACAGGTTGAATTAATCAAGATCATATTTGCTGCAGCTAAGGAGGGGGCAGGGCAAAAATCTCAGAAATGTATAAAATCCTAACATGACTTGACAGGGTAAATGGAAGAAGGATTTCCTAATGAGAGGGATGCCCACATCCAGGGGTCACAGTCTAAACACTGAGTAGGCCATTTAAGACTGAGATAAGGAGAAATTTCTCTACTCAGGAAGTGGTGAGCCTATGGAATTCTTTGCCACACAAAACAGTTGAGCCAAAACGTTATGTGTTTTCAAGGAATTGGTTATAGCACCTGGAGCTAAAGGGATCGAAGGATATAGAGGAAAACCGGATAAAATCGTAATGAATGACACAACAGGCTTGAAGGGCCAAACTCCTGCTCCTAATTTCAATGTCTCTACAATCCTTTATTCTGAGATTATGCCCTCTTGTCCTAGACTCTCCCATGAAAGGAAACGTGTCCTCATCCACAATGTCAAATCCCGAAGAATATTATGTGTTTCAATAAGGTCACATTTCATTCTTCTAAATTCTAATGGAGTACAGGCCCAACCTACTGAACTTGTCCTCACAAGACGGTCCATCTGTTGATTCCAAGTCAGAGATAATGGGAACTGCAGATGCTGGAGAATCCTAGATAACAAAGCGTGAAGCTGGATGAACCCAGCAGGCCAAGCAGCGTCTCAGGAGCACAAAAGCTGATGTTTCGGGCCTAGACCCTTCATCAGGGAGGGTTCTGAAATAAATAGGGAGAGGGGGAGGCGGACTGAAGATGGAGAGAAAAGAAGATAGGTGGACAGGAGAGTATAGGTGAGGAGGTAGGGAGGGGATAGGTCAGTCCGGGGAAGACGGACAGGTCAAGGAGGCGGGATGAGGTTGGTAAGTGGAAAATGGAGGTGCGGCATAAGGTGGGAGGAGGGGCTAAGTGAGAGGAAGAACAGGTTAGGGAGGTGGGGACAACTTGGGCTGGAACTGTGATGCTGGCGGCGGGGGGGCGGACGAGCTGGGCTAGTTTTGGGATGCAGTGGGGGACAGGGAGATTTTGAAGCTTGTGAAGGCCACATTGCAGCCCAATGGTATCAGGGTTCCCAAGTGGAATATGAGTTGCTGTTCTTGCAACCTTTGGGTGGCATCGTTGTGGCACTGCAGGAGGCCTATGATGGGCATGTTGTCTAAGGAATGGGAAGGGGAGTTAAAATGGTTCATGACTGGGAAGTGCAGTTGTTTATTGTGAACCGAGTGGAGGTGTTCTGCAAAGCGGTCCCCAAGCCTCCGCTTGGTTTCCCCAATGTAGAGGAAGTAACACCAGGTACAGTGGATACAGTATACTACATTGGTACATTGGCAGAAGTGCAGGTGAGCATTTGCTTAACATGGAAAGTCATCTTGGGGCCCGGGATGGGGGTGAGGGAGGTGGTGTGGGGGCAAGTGTGGCACTTCCTGCGGTTGCAGGGGAAGGTGCCGGGTGTGGTGGGGTTGGAGGGCAGTGTGGAGCAAACAAGGGAGTCACGGAGAGAGTGGTCTCTCCGGAAAGCAGACAGGGGTGGGGATGGAAAAATGTCTTGGGTGGTGGGGTCGGATTGTAGATGGCGGAAGTGTCGAAGGATGATGCGTTGTATCCGGAGGTTGGTGGCGTGGTATGCGAGGACGAGGGGGATTCTCTTAGGGCGGTTATGGCGGGGTGTGACGGATGTGTTGCAGGAAACACGGTCAAGGGTGTTCTCGGCCACTGCGGCAGGGCTGGTGGGGGGGGGGGGGGGGGGGGGGGGGGGGGGCGCGGCAGGTGAGCGGGTGGGTGGTGTTGCGGTCCTTGAAGTATGCAGTCATCTGGGATGTGCGGGAGTAGAATGCCTCATCCTGGGAGCAGGTGAGGCGGAGGCGAAGGCGAAGGAATTGGGAATAGGGGATGGAATTTTTGCAGGGGGGTGGGTGGGAGGAGGTGTATTCTAGGTAGCTGTGGGAGTAGGTGGACTTGAAGTGGACAACCCTGCAGCCCAATGGTATCAACGTGGACTTCACAAGCTTCAAAATCTCCCCCTCCCCCACTGCATCCCAAAACCAGCCCAGCTTGTCTCCGCCTCCCTAACCTGTTCTTCCTCTCACCTATCCCCTCCTTCCACCTCAAGCCGCACCTCCATTTCCCACCTACCAACCTTATCCCGCCTCCTCGACCTGTCCGTCCTCCCTGGACTGACCTATCCCCTCCCCACCTATACTCTCCTCTCCACCTATCTTCTCCTCTATCCATCTTCGGTCTGCCTCCCCCTCTCCCTATTTATTTCAGAACCCTTTCCGATGAAGGGTCTAGGCCCGAAACATCAGCTTTTGTGCTCCCGAGATGCTGCTTGGCCTGCTGTGTTCATCCAGCTTCACACTTGGTTATCTTGGATTTCAAGTCATCCTTGTTACTTGTTTTACCACTTGTTTTTGTGTTAAATACAAGCTTGGCAGCTACATATTCACTTCCATCATCCATGTCATTAACATATATTGTAAACAATTGTGATCCTAACACTGATCCCTGTGACACTCCACTAGTCAGAGTTTGCCATCTTGAAAATGCCTCTTTTATCCCGACTGTCTTCTAATGGTTAGGCAATCCTCTAATACACCGCCACCAACCCCATGAGCTCTTATCATGTAGCCCAACAGGTGATAGCTTATCAAAATTCTGAAATTTTTACTTCAAAAAATTATACTTTATTCATATAAATATCTTTGTGTGTGTCACAAGTGCTGTTCTGTCCGGTACACTAGCATATGAAGAAAACAAACATTGGAGTTTGTCTGTATCCGACAAACAAACCAAAGGCATCTCTTACTTATGCATGATTATATTTACATATATAATCAGGTACTACAAGGGTCTAAAATCCTGAAAATCCAAATACTACAAAAATGAAGCATATAGTGATTGGAGGATCAGCTCTTACAATCAACACTTACACATAAAAGGAGTGACTTTTCTCTTTTTAGTCACCCTTGTGACTGAATTTTCCCAGATTTAATGTGGGCCTTCGAGGGCAAAATTAATGCTCATTTTGAGCACTGCCTGCTAAATAATTCTAGCGTTTTCTGTTTTTATTTCATATGACAACTGCCACAGTACTTTGTTTTTGTTTAACAACTGACTCTGTCTCAGGACTGGATAAAATTGGGTGTATTTTGCTTCTCACTGTACAGTGCAGTGGACCCAGGATAAAAACAGAATAAGTTTGAAATACTTTGGATAGGTGATGAAGGATGCTGTAGGTTGCAGACAGACGTAGATAAGCTGCAGAGCTGGGCTGAGAGGTGGCAAGTGGAGTTTAATGCAGACAAGTGTGAGGTGATGCACTTTGGTAGGAGTAACCGGAAGGCAAAGTACTGGACTAATGGCAAAATTCTTGGTAGTGTAGATGAGCAGAGAGAGATCTTGGTGTCCACGTACACAGATCTTTGAAAGTTGCCACCCAGGTTGACAGGGCTGTTAAGAAGGCATAGTGCTTTAGCTTTTATTAATAGAGGGATCGAGTTCCAGAACCAAGAGGTTATGGTGAAGCTGTACAAAACTCTGGTGCGGCCGCACTTGGAGTATTGTGTACAGTTCTGGTCACCGCATTATAAGAAGGATTTGGAAGCTTTGGAAAGGGTGCAGAGGAGATTTATTAGGATGTTGCCTGGTATGGAGGGAAGGTCTTACGAGGAAAGGCTGAGGGACTTGAGGTTGTTTTCATTGGAGAGAAGAAGGTTGAGAGGTGACTTAATTGAAACATATAAAATAATCAGAGGGTTAGATAGGGTGGATAGGGAGAGCCCTTTTCCTAGAATGGTGACGGTGAGCACGAGGGGGCATAGCTTTTAATTGAGGGGTGAAAGATATAGGACAGATGTCAGAGGTGGTTTCTTTACTCAGAGTAGAAAGGGAATGGAACGCTTTGCCTGCAACGGTAGTAGATTCGCCAACTTTAGGTACATTTAAGTTGTCATTGGATAAGCATATGGACGTACATGGAATAGTGTAGGTTAGATGGGCTTGAGATCGGTATGACAGGTCGGCACAACATCGAGGGCCGAAGGGCCTGTACTGTGCTGTAATGTTCTATGTACTTAGCAGTGTCTCTGGAAAGGGAGGTGGTGACCTTTGTTTGGCAGGGGTGCAGGAGAAGGAAGGTAGAGTGGGATAAGGACAAAGGGAAGATCTGTGATAAGGTGAAAGACAGGACAGACTCAGAAGGAGTTACAGGACCAAACAGAATGGTGCTGTGGCAAGAGAATAAAAAGATGGCCTGACAGCAGATATAAAAAGAAAAAAAAGCACCAAAATTAAGGCCTGACCCACAAGACAGTTAGGCTTTTGACTTTGGATGAAACAATCCAATGAAATGCTCTTTGCAAATGCAACACCAGGGAGTTTTAAGTTTCATTTATGAGTGCAAATTATCTTTTCCTTTCCCGGCTGTCTATCTGGGTGGTCTGCAGAGGTCAATTACAGTAGCCTCACAATGCCTTACCAATTTACATTTGGTTTTGTTAGATTAGATTCCCTACAGTGTGAAAACAGGCCCTTCGGCCCAACAAGTCCACACCGCCCCTTGAAGCATCCCACCCAGACACATTCCCCTGTAACCCACACTCCCCTGAACACTATGAGCAATTTAGCATGGCCAATCCACCTGCATATCTTTGGACTGTGGGAGGAAACTGGAGCACCCGGAGGAAACCCATGCAGACACGGGGAGAATGTGCAAACTCCACACAGACAGTCACCTGAGGTCGGAATTGAACCCGGGTCCCCGGTGCTGTGAGGCTGCAGTGCTCACCACTGAGCCATCGTGCCACCCCATTTTTCATTTGATTTTCACATGTTAGGAGATGTCGGAAGTACAGGCTTGGAATTCATCAGTTTAAATTTAAAAGTTAAAAAAACCCTAAATCAAACAGAAATTAATTGTTGTTATCTTCAATGTAACCTAACTATCAACGTTCGCACCATATTTCCTGGACTAATTAAGTAGCATCACTAACTAATCATTCTACATTACAGAACCATTCATCAACAAGCCATCGATGGCTCTATTAAATGGAAAAAAAGGTCATTCAGTCCCTAAAGCCATTCAATTTAAGTCATGGTTAATCTGTATTTAACTCCATTTATGGATACCATTGTTCCACATTTCTCAATGCTCCTAAATAACAAAAAAATGTCACCAGCAGCACTGAAACACGTAAATGACAAAGCTTTCCCAACCTTCCGGGAGAAGATTCCAAAATTTCTATTACCCCAGGAAAAAGTGTGTCCTGGTTTTATTTCTAAAAGCCTACTTTCAATATGAAAATTGTTGCCTCCAATCGACCCAGTACACCCCTGTGGTGCCTATAATTTGCTTGACAGTGCCCTCAGTCAGATTTTGGGGTGGCATAGTGGAATAGCACCAGGGACTCAAGTTTGAATCCAGTCTTGGGCAACTGTCTATGTGGAGTTGGCACATTACTCCCACTATCTGCGTGGGTTTGCTCTGGCTTCCTCCTAAAAATGTGCAATAACAGGTGGACTGACCAAGCTAAAAACCCCACGCAGGAGTCAGTGTAGACTGGCCTCTTTCTGCGCTGTAGGGGATTATAGACATCAACGCCTCTCCCCAGCAGGGCCAACTCCAATGGCCCATTCCATCAACTGCCCAGTGGTACTTCGCGCGTTGCCAACAGCAACGCGTTTAAATGCCACCAGATCCAGCGCGTGCAGCAGAAAATAAACCGCTGCGAAAGGGAGCCGATAACCAAATACAAACAGAAAGCATTAACTCTGGCAGAGGGGGGAACAAGAGTTTGAGAGAGCGCTAGCTGCAGCCTGACCTGGTCCCACAACAGCCATTGGCAGAGAGCCCGCTCCAGCTCCTGGTCTCCATCGTGATGGATATCTCCTTGCAGCGGGTTCGCGTTCACATCCTGCGCACAATCTCCCATCTCCGCGACAGACAGAAACCGGGCCACAAACCAACGCAATTTTTTTTATAAACCACACACGCGACACACAATTTTTAAAAAAAGGCTCCCCTCGCGTCACCTAGTCCCTCAGTGACAGCTGTGCCACCTCTTCCAAACAGATGCACCTCCGCCACAGGCGCTGGTCTTATTATTGTCGCTTCCCCACAATCAGTTTCAATCTGCGCCTGCGCAGCGGCCGCCATGTTTGTGGCTTTGATAATAGGAGCTGCTGATGCTGGAAAATCCAAGATAATAAAGTGTGAAGCTGGATGAACACAGCAGGCCAAGCAGCATGTGCTCCTGAGATGCTGCATAGCCTGCTGTGTCCATCCAGCTTCACACTTTGTTATGTTTGTGGCTTTTGCGCCCTGGCAAAGGCGAACGGTGGGGGGGCCAACGGACTACAACCCCCAGCAGGCCCCGCTCCGCAGGCGCAGTTTCGGTTACCTAGGGAACGATGCAAGGCTGGCCCGCACGAGATGGGCGGGCACAATGTTCACTGCGACGCCTTTCGGGAATTGAGGTTTTCTATCGCCTAGCACAAACGAAGCATTCGGGCTAGAGGACTACAATACCCACACTACTTTGCGCAATAGACCCCAAAACCCAGCCCCTTAGTCACCGAAGTGCACGCGTGATCTGTGTTGCACTCATGCCTGTAGCACATGGCTGCTGACGTTTTTCAAGCTGTTTCATGTTTAAGGAGGTCTTTTAGATTTCCATCTCACGGTCTGGCACAACTTCGAGCTTACTATCATCAGCAAAGTTTTTAAATTTAACTTTATACTTCAATGTTTCGGTCATTTTTATGCAATACATCAAAAATAAACAGTGGTCCGAGCACTTATTCTTATGGAATATCACATCCTGCAGTCTGAAAAATAACCTTTTATGGCAACATTTTACGTGTTAAGCAAAAAAACGTTTCAGGCTGGTACAACTGATCATACTATTCCATAAGCCTCAATTTTCTCAACCAGCCTTATGCCACTTCGTCAAGTACTTTTTTTAAAAAGTCCACATAGACAACATTGATTGTCTCAACTACTGGTCGATTGCAAGATACCACATTGACCACTCCCAGCATGCGGGTCATACAGCACAGATGCAGGCCCTTGGGTTCAACCAGTCCACAAGGAACATAATTCCAAACTAAACTAGTCACACCTGCCCGCTCCTGGCCCATATTCCTCCAAATCTGTCCTATTAAAATAAACTTAAATAAGTATGTGAACTGTTTTAACTGTGCCCGCACCCACCACTTCCTCAGGAAGTTCATTCCACACGTGAGCCATCCTCTGTATAAAGAAAATTGCCCCTCATGTCAATAAGGTTGAACCATTGAATGTTTGCAAGATTCAGAATACTATTTCCAAAATTAGATATCATACTGGGGAATCTACAACAGCAGGGCACACTCTCAGGATAAGGGGTCAATCATTTAAAGATGGTGAGGGGAAATTTCTTCATTCAAACAATTGTGAATCTTTAGAATTCTGTTCCTGGGGGCTTGGGAATGATTGTTAAATTGTTAAAACTGGGATAGATGTGGACAATAAATAGTTAAGAAGTGAGTAACAGCAAAATGGACTGTTTTAAATGGTAAAAAAATTGCAGCACACTACCGTGCAGAGGGACTTGGGTGTCCTCATGCATGAATCGCTGAAGGTGGGACTGCAGGTGCAGCATGTAATAAAAAAGGCAAGGCCAAGCAGCATCTCAGGAGCACAAAAGCTGACGTTTCGGGCCTAGACCCTTCATCAGAGACCCTCTGATAAAGGGTCTAGGCCCGAAACATCAGCTTTTGTGCTCCAGAGATGCTGCTTGGCCTGCTGTGTTCATCCAGCTTCACACTTTGTTATCTTGGATTCTCCAGCATCTGCAGTTCCATTATCTCTAATAAAAGAGGCAAATGGAATTTTGTCTGCCATTGCTAAAGGGATGGAATTTAAAAACAGGGAGACTATGCTGCAGCTGTTTGGGTCCTGATGAGGCCACACCTGGAGTATTGTGTGCGGTTTTGGTATCCTTACTTGATAAGGGATATACTAGCATTGGGGAGGGTGCAGAGGAGATTGACTCGGTTGATTCCAGAATTGAGGGGGTTGGATTATGAGGAGAGACTGAGTAGGCTGGGATTATACTCATTGGCATTCAGAATAATGAGGGGAAATCTTATAGAAAATACAAGATTATGAAGGGAATAGATAAGGTGGAGGCAGGGAGGTTTTTCTGCCAGCAGGCAAAATCAGGACTACAGGGCGTCACCTCAAAAATACAAGGAAGCAGATGTAGGACTGAGATCAGGAGGAACTTCTTCACCTAAAGGGTTGTGAATCTGTGGAATTCCCTGCCCAGTGAAGTGGTTAAAGCTAATGTTTTTAAGGCAAGGCTAGATAAATTTTTGAAAGGTAAAGGAATTAAGCGTTATCGTGAGTGGGCGAGTAAGTGGAGTGGAGTCTCAAAAAGATCAGCCACGATCTTACTAAATGGCGGGGCAGGCTTGAGGGGCCAGATGGCCTACTCCTGCTCCTAGTTCTTAAGTTCTATGTTCTTATAAGTTACTCAATGCAGGATTCAGATTCTGACCCATTCTTGTAGCCACTGTATCCATATGGCTAGTCCGGTTCAGTTTCTGGTTAAGAGAAGGCCCGGCGTGTTGATAGTCGTGAATTCAGCAATGGTGATGTCATTGAACATCAAGGACTGATTGTTTGATTCTGTCTTATCGTTGTTCTGAACTGAAGGTGAGATAACAAGGTGTAGAGCTGGATGAACACTACAGGCCAAGCAGCATAAGAGGAGCAGGAAAGCTGACATTTTGGGTCCAGACCCTTCTTCAGAAATCTACCTCTGAAACAAAGTTGCTGTGTCTTCCAGTGAAACATTTTAATCAGTTGGACAAGGACTACTGTAATTATTGGAACTAGGTGAATCTCATTGACAAGATCCTTGTCTGGGGTTGTTAAACTATACATGCCGGAAGCCCTGGCTGACCAATATAAACCTGGGATGCGGGCCTTTTTGTGGAACAGTGATAACATCCCTCCCCACAAGAGGTGAGGGAGCAAGTCCCATGTGCTCCAGAGATGTGTAATAACATATCTGAACAGGCTGATTAGAAAATATCTAGATTGGTTGCCAAGCTCTTAAAGAAGAAAAATAAAAAGGGATTTTAGAATCTTTTCAGAGATAGCAGGAACTGCAGATGCTGGAGAATCTGAAATAACATGGTGTAGAGCTGGATGAACACAGCAGGCCAAGCAGCATCAGAGAAGCAGGATGGCTGACCCTAAAGAGGGTCTAGGCCTGAAAGGTCAGCTTTCCTCTGATGCTGCTTGGCTGGATTTAGAAACTCCTCAGTTCAGGAGGGCTGACTCCAAGCTGGTTGGTCACAGCCCATGTGCTGTGCACAAATAAATAAAGCGAGACTTGGTGATGGAATACCAACTTCTGTGCGGTTATTTCAACAACCAAGTTTGAAAAATTCTGTCTGAGCTGAAAACTAGCAATTGCAGAAAAGCTGTCAGAAAGGAAAACCTCTTCCCCTCCACTTTCTTGGTAATTAGAAAAAAAATTCTTTAAGCAAAACTAGTTTTTTTTTCAAAAAAATCCCTCTCAGGTGAAATTGTTTGAAAAAGAAACTGACATTTTCAGATAATCGGGACTCCTAACTATTTCCCATCTGAAATCTGGTCAAAAGGTCTATCATCCCTTCACAGCCTGCAGTACCTTGATCTTGTTGACAGTAGCTGAAATGACTGAAAAGTCATGGTGTGCTACCATTTTAGTTTGGACTCTTGAGCCACAAGGGCTTCTTTCCCCCCTAATTGTTACAAACTCAGAATATACTACAGGAGATTGCCGTACCTGTGTTTCAATGCGTGTGCATTAGGATTAAGGGGGAATATAGTTCAAGCCTGCATAGTAATGTTAATTACCCACCTTATCTCTTGTTGAAATAATGTTTCTTCTTAAAGAACATGTTAATTTGATTGCATGGTGAATGTGTCTTTTGTTCTAGGTAGCAGTAATAAAGAGAAACAACTTGACTATTTTGGGAGATAGTAAGAACTGCTGATGCTGGAGTCAGAGATAACAGCATGGAGCTGGAGGAACACTGCAGGCCAGGCAGCATAAGAGGAGCAGGAATGCTGACATTCCGGGTTGGGACTCTTGAAGAAGGGTCCCGACCTGAAACATCAGCTTTCCTGCTCCTCTGATGCTGCCTGGCCTGACTGTTCTGGGATACCCTTTGGTACAGCGTGGAGTAGTTGGGCTTGGTTTCCAAGACACACCTCCCCAATCAGTCATTACACCCATGAATCAGGTGACTGTCCAACTCCATCAGCAGGACAAGCGCTCTGAACATCAACATTTACAATAAAAACAAGGTGCTGCAGAAACTCATTAGGCCTGGCAGCATCGGTGGAGGGAGAATCAGAGTTAGCAGTCTGATATCGCTCTGGAGTGAAAGTTATTAGACACAAAATGTTATCTCTACCTATGCTGCTAGACTTGCTGAATTCCTAGAGCACTTTTTTAAAATTCAGATCACCATCATATACACAAGTATCAATAAAAGCAAATTATAAGTCTTTTATTTTTAACAAGAAATTCTGCTTTTCTATTCTTACAAAGTGAATAAACCCACACTTCCCCACATTGTATTTCATTTGCTGGCTTGTTGCCCACTCACCTTAACCTGTCAGTTTCTCTTTGTAGCTTCTGTGTCTTTACAGCTTGCATTATCTTTTATACAGCCAGCAAACTTGGACAAATCGCTTGCAGTTTTTTTACTCAAAGGTAGTAGTTTCATGTCATCTGTGCCCTGGCCAAAGTAAGGTTCTTGGGACCATTCCCTTGTATCCTGCAGCTGATATTGTGACCTCTAGCAGTCAGCGTCAGCAGTCCACACACTCCAGTAGGTCTGTTCAACCAGAACTGACTGGTTCTTCATGAGACCCTAGTACAGACAGCCATAACTACAACATGGCTCCATACACTGCAATACATGCAACCCTGAACTCTTGGGCTGGTTCAACCTCCAGGTGCTTAAAGTTTGGCAATCAATGTCTGTTAAGCAATAAGCCCAAAGGAAGTCAAACAGCTTAGGACATTTCAAGCAGAATAAGCCATGTTGTGTGTCCATTATTGCAACGAGGACTCTCCGAGAGGTATGACATGAAAATGAATGCTGACAGTTGTTTCACATTTTCTGTTTACCTTCCAATATGACTGTTGTGTTATATATGAACAAAAACAAAGTTGCTGGCAAAGCTCAGCAGGTCTGGCAGCTTCTGTGAAGGAGAAATCACAGTAAACGTTTCAGGTCTGGTGACCCTTCCTCAGAACTTCCTCCGTTCTGAGGAACGGTCACCAGACTCAAAACTTTAACTCTGTTTATTCCTTCACAGATGCTGCCAGACCTGCTGAGCCTTTCCAGAAATTTTGTTTTTGTTCCTGATTTACAGCATCCACAGTTCTTATGGTTTTTTATTTAGATTAGACTAGATTCCCTGTAGTGTGGAAATGGGTCCTTCGGCCCAACAAGTCCACACCGCCCCTTGAAGCATCCCACCCAGACCCATTCCCCTATAACCCACACGCCCCTGAACACTATGAGCACTACGGCCGATCCTCCTAACCTGCACATCTTTGGACTGTGGGAGGAAACCGGAGCACCCGGAGGAAACCCACGCAGACACGGGGAGAATGTGCAAACTCCACCCAGACAGTCGCCCAAGGCTGGAATCGAACCCGGGTCTGTGGTGCTGTGAGGCTGCAGTGCTAACCCACTGAGCCACCGTACCACCCTTAGTGTTACATATGAATCTGCACATGCACGTGCAGAGACAGTAGGAACTGCAGATGCTGGAGAATCTGAGATAACAAGGCGTAGAGCTGGATGAACACAGCAGGCCAAGCAGCATCATAGGATGCATGTGCATCGTTGGGCTTGCAGTTACTTGCAGTAAATGGCTCAAAACAGATTAGTTTATACCAAGTGCAATCCAATGTTTGTCATACTACCAGAGTTTGTTTCATGTGGTCAGATGTAACTCATTAGTTGCTGTTATCACTGCAATAATAAGAGCTAACAATAGCCTCCCAAAGCTATACAATGGGAACTGAGAGCTGTACAGAAGTGAATGTCATTGACTCGTGGGACTGGACATCGCTGACTGGGCAGCATTTATTACCCATTCCTAAACGGCCTTGAGAAGGTGGCGGTGGTGTACTTTATTGAACTGCTGAAATGACTGTAGGTAGACCCACAATTACATTAGGAATGGAGTTCACAGAAATTGACCCAGTGACACTAAATGAATGACAATAAATTTCTCATTCAGAATCGCGTGTAGCTTTGAGGGAAACTTAGGGGTGTTGGTGTTGCCATGTATCTCCTGCCCTTGTCCTTCTATGTAGTAATGGTCACAGACTTGCAAGGTATGGTGAATTTCTGCAGTGCATCTTGTAGATTGCACAATGCTACTCAGCGTTGATGAATGTTTATGAGCATTCTTGAATCTACAATCTGAGCCTTTCACCAACACAATTCCTTCTGCACCAATTATCCATCTTTTGAGTCCTGCATCAACACATTATTTGAATTTCAGTTTCTGTTTCTTTGTACATTATTAGGAGTGTAACAAAGATGACAAAATCTGACATTCAGTGAAGGAACATTCAGCTGGAAAATCACTTTTTGCTGTCTCACAGTATCTTAATATAACTGCCCTTCTTTACTCCACTTGGAAGTTCCTTCAACACCTTTTTTTTGACAAAGCTTTTATTGATCTGTTTGAATGTCTCCTTCCATACTTTATTATTAAACTGTGCTTGAGAAAGCCCTTGAGAAATGCCCTGGGGTGTTCAAACAAAGCCAAGTTTGCTATTTAAAGACATGCTGAAACTGATGCTGAGTCCTGATGAAGGGTTTAGGCCTGAAACATCAACTCTCCTACTCCTGATGCTGCCTGGCCTGCTATGTTCCTCCAGCTCCACACTGCATTGACTGCTACTGTACAAACCATTCTCACAGAACCAGTTCAAAAGGAGGAGAGGACTAGAGACCAGTGCTTTGGGATACAGGTGTTGGAATATAAGAATAGAAAAGTCTTGCTGCAACTGTACAAGGTACTGGTGAGAGCAGATCTGGAGCACTGAGAACAGTTTTGGTCTGCTTGTTTAAGGAAATATATTAGTTCATTGGCGGCAGCACAGAAAATGTCCACTAGGACGATCCCTGGTATGGAAGGGGTTGTCTTATGAGCAATGGCTGAACAGGTTGGGACTGTACTCGCTAGAATTTAGAAGAATGAGAGAAAGCGATCTAATTGAAACATAGGATGCTTAAGAGGCTTTACAGGGTAAATGCTGAGAGGATATTCCCCTTATGGGAGAGTCTAGGACCAGAGGACATAGTCTCAGAATAAAGGGGCACCAATTTAAGACTGACATAAGGGGACTTCCTTTTCTCAGAGGGGTGAGTGTTTAGAACTCCTTGCCACAGAAGGCTGTGGGGCAGAGTCCCTGTCTGTCCTCTCTGATGAAGGGTCTAGGCCCGAAACGTCAGCTTTTGTGCTCCTGAGATGCTGCTTGGCCTGCTGTGTTCATCCAGCCTCACATTTTATTACCCTGTCTGTAGTTAAGGCTGAGAGATTCTTGATCAGTCGGGGAAATTAACCCAAGGGTTACGGGGAAAGGGCAGGAAAGTGGATGTGAGGAATATCGAATGATCCTTTCAAATGATGGAGCAGGCTCAATGGGCCAAATGGCCTAGTTCTGTTCCTCTTTCTTATGGTCTGAAGTCTGTCAGCGTCCATGAAGAAAAAGTGAACATTTGAAGTTGGTGACCTGACCGAGGGATCTGCCTCTATAATAATATCACATTCTTGCCCACTCACTTAGTCGGTTGATATGCTTTAGCAGACTGTTTATAGCTTTGTTTTCCTTTCCCAGCTAGGTTCCATTGGCTGCAATTACAGACCATGTGTTGAACTGCTTTAATTAAATTTTATGTATTTAGTTAGCCAAGTTCATATTTTTAGCTCAACTAATTATTTGATCTAGTTTTATAGATAGCTGGATTCACAGAATCATAGAATCCCTACAGTATGGAAGGAGTCCATTCAGCCCACTGAACCCACACCGACCTTCCAGAATGCATTCCATCCAGATGCACCCATTATCCTAGAGACTATGGACAATTTAGCATGGCCAATTGACCTAAACTGCACATCTTTGGGTTGTGCGGGGGAAACCACAGCACCCAGAGGAACCCCACGCAGACACAGGGAAAACGTGCAAACTCCACACAGATAGTTGCCCAAGGCTGGAATCAAACCCCGGGTCCCCAGCGCTATGAAGGAGCAGTACTCACCACTGAGTCACTGTGCTACGAAAGTTTATCTTTAATTTGCCCTACAGCACCCCCATCCCCATTCTCTTCCCAGCCTCACTCTTCACGTGGGTCTCAGCCTCACCTTTTGACAGTAATGCCATTAACTTCTCCTCTTGCCAAACATCAAGTGGTAGAATGGTCATTTAAGTTGGAAGGTGGCAATCCAGCTTATCCAATTTTTGCATTTTTTCTAAAATGCTTGTTACCTTAGTTCTGTATTTTTCTGCACAGATTTTGCCTGGTCTGCTTAGCCTTTCCTGAATTTTCTGCTACATTTCAGCTCTCAAGCACCTACACTTTACTGGAATGGCCCTAGGCATGAAGGGCTTCTGTCATGTGGAGCGACTGGAGAAACTGCAATTATTCTTATAGCAAGAAAGTCAAAAGGAGGCAAGGGAAAATATCTTTTGACAAAGTAGCTGTTGTGTTATGGAGTGGCATGCCTGGAAGCACATTGGTCAAAATGGCTTAAGTTTATTAAATGGTTACAGCACAGGAGATCACTCAGTCTACTGCATCTATTCCAGCTCTTTAAATATTAATTCAACTCGTGCCTAGTACTTTCTCCCTGTAACCCCACACATTCTTCCTTTTCAGATAATAATTCACTTCCCTCTTAAATGCCTCAACTGAATCTGCCTCTACAACACTTCAGACAGCACATTCTGGATCGTAACCACTTGCAGCGTGAAAGTTCCTCATGTCTCCGTTGCTTCCTTTGCTTGTAAAAGTCACAGGAGAAGTAGGCCATTCAACCACCAAGTCTGCTCCACTGTTCAATAAAATCATAACTGATCTGATAACCCTCAACTCAGTTTCCTGTGTTTTTCCCCCCAAAATCCTTGATTCCCTTACTCATTAAAAATCTCAATCTGCTTGAACCTGTATCCTTTGCCTCTCCATCCTTCCCCCAGTTTAAAAGTTTTTCCCTATTCACCTCAATTAAATCTCCTTTCAACCTTCTATTCTTCAAGAACAGTCCTACTTTTTCCAATTCACCTCATTGAAGAGCATTGAACATTGAAGTAACAAAACAGCATTAGATAAATATTTACAGGGATGGATTTTATAAGGTCATGGGGGAAAAGACAGGGGAGTGAGATACGGCACAGGGACGATGGGCCAAATGGCTTCTTCCTGCGTTATCATCTTGGAAAGATGCACATTTCAGTGTGGTTACACACCGCCAACCTCTGGGCTTGCATGGTACTACAGCAAACATTCCTCAGCAAGGAATTCCAGTCTCACATTTTATTATCTTGGAATTCTCCAGCATCTGCAGTTCCCATTATCTCTCTCATTCCTCAGCAAGCTACTGTTTGTAGAAATTACCCAAAAACGGTTGATTGAATCACACACCCATAGATCACCTTCAAGTTCACTCCCTCCACCAGAAACACACAGTGGTAGCAGCGTGTCCCATTGACAACATGCACTGCAGTAACTCACCAAGGTAGCTTGGGCAGCAGCTTTCAAATTCACAACCTCAGCCACCAAAAGGACAAGGGCTGCAGATAATAAAATGTGAGGCTGGATGAATACAGCAGGCCAAGCAGCATCTCAGGAGCACAAAAGCTGAAGTTTCGGGCCTAAACCCTTTATCAGAGAGGGGGATGGGATGAGGGTTCTGGAATACATAGGGAGAGAGGGGGAGGCGGACCGAAGATGGAGAGAAAAGAAGATAGGTGGAGAGGAGAGTATAGGTGGGGAGGTAGGGAGGGGATAGGTCAGTCCAGGGAAGACGGACAGGTCAAGGAGGTGGAATGAGGTTAGTAGGTAGGAGGTGGAGGTTCGGCTTAGGGTGGGAGGAAGGGATGGGTGAGAGGAAGAACAGGCCAGGGAGGCAGAGACAGGCTGGACTGGTTGTGTGGTGCAGTGGGGGGAGGGGAAGAACTGAGCTGGTTTTGGGATGCGGTGGGGGAAGGGGAGATTTTGAAGCTGGTGAAGTCCACATTGATACCATTGGGCTGCAGGGTTCCCAAGCGGAATATGAGTTGCTGTTCCTGCAACCTTCGGGTGGCATCATTGTGGCACTGCAGGAGGCCCATGATGGACATGTCGTCTAAAGAATGGGAGGGGGAGTGGAAATGGTTTGCGACTGAACATTGAACTTGGTGAGGTGCAGTTGTTTGTTGCGAACTGAGCGGAGGTGTTCTGCAAAGCGGTCCCCAAGCCTCCGCTTGGTTTCCCCAATGTAGAGGAAGCCGCACCGGGTACAGTGGATGCAGTATACCACATTGGCAGATGTGCAGGTGAACCTCTGCTTAATGTGGAAAGTCATCTTGGGGCCTGGGATAGGGGTGAGGGAGGAGGTGTGGGGGCAAGTGTAGCATTTCCTGTGGTTGCAGGGGAAGATGCCGGGTGTGGTGGGGATGGAGGGCAGTGTGGAGCGAACAAGGGAGTCACGGAGAGAGTGGTCTCTCCGGAAAGCAGACAGGGGTGGGGATGGAAAAATGTCTTGGGTGGTGGGTCGGATTGTAGATGGCGGAAGTGTCGGAGGATGATGCATTGTATCCGGAGGTTGGTGGGGTGGTGTGTGAGAACGAGGGGGATCCTCTTTGGGCGGTTGTGGCGGGGGCGGGGTGTGAGGGATGTGTTGCGGGAGATACATGGGCACATCACCGTCTGCAAGTTCTCTCAAGTTCTCTTTCTAGTCACTCACCATCATGACTTGGAAATACAATAACCATTTATTCAGGCTTACTGGGTTAAAATCCTGGAACTGCCTTCCCCATGGCATTGTAGGGATCTCTACGTCCCACAGACTGCAGCAGTTCAGGAAAGCAGTTCACCTCCATGTTTTCTAGTGCATTTTGGGATGAACAATAAATAATGGTCGAACTAGCAAAGCCCACATAGCATGAATGAATAAAAGAAAGCCAAATGCTTCTAAATCTCCAAGTTCCCAAAACATTAATCACATTAATCTTTAAGTAATACAAATCCCAAGGCACTTCCCAAGAGTGTAAGAAATAGAATATGTTACTGTCATATATTGTAAAGACCATGTCTTTTTATTTTTGTGCTTTGTAAAATTGTGGGCTGAAATTGGAAAAAGCTCTTTTAAGCACAGTGTTTAAAAGAACTGCTGCATGTTTTCAAAGCAAGTAACCTGACGCTTCTGACAAGCATTGTTAACAGCTGTTTGAACAACAGACACAAAACTAAATCAGAGAGGGGGAAGAGTAAGCAAAACTGACAAACACGTGCAAGAACCTTGGGCCAATTCAAACAGCAGCGCGGCTGGGATTTGTGGCTGTGGAGCATGAGCTACGAGTGAAGAAGAAAATCAGTTTCAAACTTGAGAGAAAGAGAGAGATGGAGGGGTTAAAAGGAAAACTTCAGGAATAGTGAACATTCAGGTATTAAATGGTTTTCAAACATTTTATGAAAAATTTTATTTAAAAGTCAACATGTTAGATGATGTGAGAAGGCATCGGCCTAGTGGTATTATTGCTAATCTAGAGACCTGAGTAATGACCCGAGGACTTAGGTTCGAATCCTGCCAGGGCAGATGGTGGAATTTGAAATCAATAAAAATATGGAATTAAGAATCTAAAAATGACCATGAATCTGTTGTTGACTGTTGGAAAATCCATCTGGTTCACTAATGCCCTTTAGGGAAGGAAACTGCAATCCTTACCTGGTCTGGCCTACATGTGACTCCAGGCCCACACCATTGGGTGTGATGCTTAACTAGGCAATAAATGTTGGCCTAGCCAGCGATGCCCTCATCCCGTGAATGAATAAATAAAATTCTCAACTAATCGTCCAATATCATAATTCATCCACACTGAAAAAACAAAATTAAAAGTTTTTTTAAAATCACCAAACAAAATTAAAAAGTTAGTCTATAGTACTTCACAACATTTAAAATGGGGCACGTGTAGTTGGGAGATAATTGCCTAAGATGATAAATATGAACAAAAATAAAAATTACGAGGGTCTCGATTTAAATGCATAGAAGCTTTAATATTTTTCTGGACGATTAGAATTCCTGATCTCCCATCCTGAGGATGGCATAAAACATAGTTCCAACTTATCCAAGTTAACATGCTTCAGTGAAACTCATCTCCACAATCGACTACAATGTACAGTTTTGCAGCACAGTCCTGTTGCACATGGTTAGGCAATGCTAGGAATTCTATGGTAAGCAAGTCAGGAATGTGATGGAATACTCCCCATTTAATAAAGTGTGAAGCTGGATGAACACAGCAGGCCAAGCAGCATCTCTTGCTTGGCCTGCTGTGTTCATCCAGCTTCACACTTTGTTATCTTGGATTCTCCAGCATCTGCAGTTCCCATTATCTCGAATACTCCCCATTTGCCTGAATGAGTACAGGTCCGATAACACTCAAGAAGCTTGACACAAACCGGAAGAAAGGAGCCCACTGCATTGACACCGAATCCTCAAACATTCATTCCCTCTACCACTGACAGTTAGTGGCATCAGTACATAGTATTTACAGAATGCATTTCAGCAACTCACCAAGTCTTCTCCAACAGCACTTTTCAAACCCACGACCTTCACCACCTAAAAGGACGAGGGAAGCAAGTACATGGGAACATCACTGCCTGCAATTTTATCTCCAATCACACAGACTCTTCTGACTTTGAAATACATTACTGTTCCTTCACCATCACCAGATCAAAATCCTGGAATTCCTTCCCTGATAGCATTGTGGGTTTCAAGCAACATTTCAATAAAGCAGCGACTCTTCCTGGGCAATTATGGACAGGAAAAAAGTGCAGGCCTAGCCAGTGACATCGGCATCCTGTGAATGAATTTTATAAACCTGCAGAGCCTCCAGCCAATATTTTCCCTACCACTCACCAGTTTTAATATATGTCCTGCTAAGAACAGAACTGCTGCTTGGACCTGGGACATCTCTTCCTCTATACAGTTCAGTACTTCAAGCAGACAGCATTACTCCCCATATGGCTGCTTTCCTCTAATAATCACATTCCCTGGAGATAAGATACACAAAGTACAGGATCAAGTCCCACCTCTTTCTCACACAACCCCATCAATCTCACCCATCCCTGCCCACCAAGCCTGCCACTTTGGCTGGGTTTCTCACTCTGTGGACACTCGACAGGAAACAGTCAAGTTGCTAGTGCTTTAGCATGCAGTCAAACTGCTTGGCAAATGTCTCCAGGAGAGAGTCCACAGCTTCTGGCACCGTCACCTCCCTCTTCAGTACTCGGCTCAGGGAGGTGACACCTTTTCCCTCAATGCCGCAAGGGGTGATGTGGGAGAACCAGCTGAGGTCATTGTTGCAGTTCAGTGCTAGCCCATGAGAGGTGATGTATCTGCCGCAGTGAATCCCTGATAAAAAGCAGACAAGACAGAAAGATAAAGGTCATAATTCAATTGTTGAATTTCTAAGGGAAATAATGATTCAAACCTTCCCTAACCTACTAACCCACCTCTTCAGCTATCACTCCTACCCATTATTAACACTTTCAACTCTCACTGGTATACGGGCTCCAAATGTTATGACCTGTTATACCTGGCCTCTAGTCCAAGTGTCAGTGTTCATTGGCAACTCAAGGTATTATTGTGCCTAAGATATTTGATAATGGAATGAAATACAATTCAATTCTCACTTGTCAACTCAGGACTCACTACCTTATAATCAAGGGCGGCAACTTGGTCTGTTGTCTCCCATTGGGTGTAACAGCATTATGTCCATTTAGCATCTTTAGAACCACTGAAGCAAGAACCAGCTAACCTAGCTGAAACGAAATTCTGGCACCATCTGGGGTCATTCAGCACTGAATGGCAACAGAGGAAAGTGGTTGCATGTAAACTTCCAAGACAGGTACAACAATGATTAGATTAAGGGTAAAGCACCCTCTGCACTGTTCCCATTAAAGACTCCCATGAGAGCAACAGCATGGGGTTAGATACAGAGTTAAGGCTCCCTTTACAGAGACTCCGTCAATCAACACTATGTCAGACACAGCACAAGGACAGATACAGAGTAAAAGCTCCCCCTACTCTTAAGCTGAAAGTAAATCCTCCTCTACACCATTCCCACCAATCACTCTCAGGACAGGGACAGCATGGGGTTAGTTACACTTTAAAGCTAACTCTACTCCTTTAATCTGCAAAGAAATCTTCCCCTGACATCGTCTTCAGTAATCACTTTCTAATCTTTTAAACTGACAGTAAACTATAAATAAAAGCTTGCTCAACACTGTTCTCATCAAATACTCCCCGGAAAGGTACAGCATAATGTTACATACTCTTTTAAACTGAAACTAAAGCCCCTTCAACACTGTCCAGAGAGATTCCCAGGACAGGTACAGCACAAGGTCAGGTACTGAGCAAAGCTCCCTCAACACCATATCTAACCCCATGCTGTACCTGTCCTGGGAGTTTTTGATGGGAACAAAGTAAAGCTCAATCTACAATGTCCTTGTCAAATAATCTATAAAATCCCAAAGTTCCTTTGCTTTTGCAATTCTTTTCTCCCTGAAAATTTTGCACAGATTGAAATTTTTGAATGCCTAGATCTTTCTGTTCATCTATAGTCATACAATGTTTTCCCCCTTGTCCTTTACTCCCAGTTCATTTTTCCTTCTCAAATTTATTACTTCTGTAATAATCACAGGTGATGTTAACACTGGACAAGTCAGATCCTGGACTGAAATCTGGCTTGATATTTTGTTTTAATATAGTGGTCTCTCATTGAAACATAAGAAAGCAATATTGCAGATTTGGTCTTAACAACAAAACAAATAAACAGAAGTATATTAAGCAAAAGAAATGAAGATAAAAATAGAATAAATCAAACTATTTACTTAATGAACTCCAAAAGGTAATGAAACAAACAATAACATATTCCCATAAATTCAACAAAATCTTTTTCACCGATCCCCTTATTCACCCCAGAGAGCAAAATCTCTTTCCTAACACATTAATTTGCACTGTTAAATGTGACTTCAACTTTCAGTCTCAAAATTGTATTGTTTTTTCTCAAATTCTCATATCCCTGAGTTTAAATGTTCTCAGCTTCAAATAACCTCTTCTGGGTTGTATCCAAATACTTTTACTCCGGCACTATTCCTAAACTTCATGCTCATATGTAACCCATTGTTCTATATTCACCTTTCCTCTGGAACAGTGCTTTAAACATCCCATCTACATCCAAGGACTACTACAGAACTGTCCCAAAACTGAAAATTAAACCAAAAGACTTTAAGTTACAGTCATTTCCCTTAAGCTTGTATATAAAGACAATTCCAGGCTTTTCTAACAGACACATTGACACTGAATTGTTTACCTTGCTTGATAGTAAACTCAATACAAAAACCCATTAGTTCTGAAAGCTAGCTACTTCAATTTGTTTTAAAAGAAAAGTCATGTCTACATAAATATCAACAAGTTAGTCATTAAATTCTACAGACATGCAGAAAATCCCTTGGACTAATTCAAAATTTTAAAGATTCAAACAAATGATATATAGAACATAGAACATAGAACATTACAGCACAGTACAGGCCCTTCGGCCCTCAATGTTGTGCCGACGTGTCATACCAATCTCAAGCCCATCTAACATACACTATTCCATGTACGTCCATATGCTTATCCAATGACAACTTAAATGTACCTAAAGTTGGCGAATCTACTACCATTGCAGGCAAGGCATTCCATTCCCTTACTACTCTCTGAGTAAAGAAACTACCTCTGACATCTGTCCTATATCTTTCACCCCTCAATTTAAAGCTATGCCCCCTCGTGCTCGCCGTCACCATCCTAGGAAAAAGGATCTCCCTATCAACCCTATCTAACCCTCTGATTATTTTATATGTTTCAATTAAGTCACCTCTCAACCTTCTTCTCTCTAATGAAAACAGCCTCAAGTCCTTCACCCTTTCCTCGTAAGACCTTCCCTCCATACCAGGCAACATCCTAGTAAATCTCCTCTGCACCCTTTTCAAAGCTTCCACATCCTTCTTATAATGCGGTGACCAGAACTGTACACAATACTCCAAGTGCGGCCGCACCAGAGTTTTGTACAGCTTCACCATAACCTCTTGGTTCCGGAACTCGATCCCTCTATTAATAAAAGCTAAAACACTGTATGCCTTCTTAACAGCCCTGTCAACCTGGGTGGCAACTTTCAAGGGTCTGTGTACATGGACACCAAGATCTCCCTGCTCATCTACACTACTAAGAATCTTACCATTAGCCCTGTACTTTGCCTTCCGGTTACTCCTACCAAAGTGCATCACCTCACACTTGTCCGCATTAAACTCCATTTGCCAACTCTCAGACCAGCTCTGCAGCTTATCCATGTCTCTCTGCAACCTACAACATCCTTTGCCACTATCCACAACTCCACCAACCTTAGTGTCGTCTGCAAATTTACAGTCCCATCCTTCTACGCCCTCATCCAGGTCATTTATAAAAATGACAAAAGCAGTGGACCCAACACCGACCCTTGCGCTACACCACTAGTAACTGGTCTCCAGGGTGAACATTTCCCATCAACTACCACCCTCTGTCTTCATTCAGCAAACCAATTTCCGATCCAAGCTGCCATATCTCCCACAATTCCGTTCCTCCGCATTTTGTACAATAGCCTACTGTGGGGAACCTTATCGAACGCCTTGCTGAAATCCATATACACCACATCAACCAGTTTACTCTCATCTACCTGTTTGGTCACGTTCTCAAAGAACTCAATAAGGTTTGTGAGGCACGACATTCCCTTCACAAAACCGTGCTGACTATCCCTAATCAATTTATTCTTTTCTAGATGATTATAAATCCTATCCCTTATAACCTTTTCCAACACTTTACCAACAACTGAGGTATAAAATAAATATATAAAAATCAGACAGTATACACCAAACTTAACACTTATCCACATTAAATTGACTCTCCCACCAGTGTGTTCCCAAAGTATTTCAGAGTCTTTTTGGTACAGGAAAATCCTCCACTTCTGGTCCTCTCTAAAAACTTTTTGCCTTTATCCTGATTATCTGCATTTATAAATAAATCAACAGTTGGCTTAGCAGTGACTCAGATGAAACAACACTTTCACCTTTCTTCCAATCAGAACAACAGCCCTACGGAACAGACCTGAAGTACCGAATGGCCTCCTAAGACTATAAGATGTAGGACCTGAAGTCAGCCATTCAGCCCATTGATTCTCTGCTACCATTCAATGGTATCATGGCTAATTTGATAAACTTTAACTGCAGAATCATAGAATCATTATGGTGCAGAAGGAGTCCATTCAGCCCATCTTGCCTGCACCAGTTCTACTCCTAGCGCCAATTTCTCCCTTTCCCCAACATCCCTGCACACCATTTCCGAAGAAGGGTCTACGCTCAAAATGTCAGCTTTCCTGCTCCTCTGATGCTGCTTGGACTACTGTGTTCATCCAGCTCTACACCTTGTTATCTCTGATTCTCCAGCATCTGCGGTTCCTACTATCTCCCTATATACTCTGTCCAGTCCATTAATGTTTTTGAAAATTTTCATCAAATCTCTTATCAGGTGACTTCCTTCCAAGAGTTACAGTCCCAGGTTCTCCAGTCTATCGTTAAAGCTGAAGTTTCTCATTCCTGGAACCATTCTAGTAGATTTCTCCTGCCCTTTCTCCAATGCATTCACATCAATGACACGGCACCCACAGCTGTACACAATCCTCTAGGTGAGGGCTAACAAGTGTCTTGTACAAGTGCAATATTACCTCCTCTAGGCCACTCATAGTAAAGCCAAGGACATTGTATGCTTTATTAATGTTCTCTCCATCCATCCTGCCACCTTCAATGATCTGTGCACACATACACACACATGTATTCCTCTGCTCCTGCACCCTGTATTTTTTTTCACCCCTTTTTTTTTAAATTGTCTTTCAAACTTCCTCTGACCAAAATGCATCAATTTCCTGCCTTTTCCCAAACAGTTCCCATATGACTTTGGATGTATGGTTTGCAAAACTCTACATCACGGGGGCTCACCTCACCTCATATAGGATTCTCTTGTAGATTAGTTGATCCAGATTGAATGCTCTGGTTAGTCAGTAACTCCAATATCATCAGATCATGCGATGTCCTGGCAGGGAGAAGGTGTACTGGGTCATTTTGCAAATGCTTCTGTGAGCCTTCTACTGCCTGTTAACCATTTTACCCCTCTATGCCACTTCACTATTTGTTAAAACACCTGGTTTAATTCATGTATTAAATGTTTTATGAGGCACCTCATCAAGTGCTTTCTTAAAATCCACAGGCCTTCCTTGTCTAGCAAGCCCCAGTTGGAGATTTCAATTTCTTCCAGAGGCAGTAGCATCACTTACCTATAGCACAGATTTTCTCATTTTGAACCCACACTCCAGTGTCAGGCGACGTCTCTGCCTCGATCCCAAACTCGTGACACAGGCGGATGACAGTCGTCTCCAACTCGCCCACGTACCACCGCACACTCTTCCTGAACTGAGCCAAGTTGAGGATGGGATAACACACCAGCTGCCCAGGGCCATGAAAGGTGATCAGGCCACCTCTGTCAGACCGGTGGAACTCTGCCCCCAGCTGCTTCAGTCTCTCCTCTTCCTCGACCGGGTACCGTGCTGTCCTGATCCCAATGGTGTAGACGGGATCGTGCTCGCACAGCAACAGGACATTGACTGGGGGTTCAGCAGTGGGCTGCTGGGACAGGGCATGGAGGTGACGCTGGATGAAGGTCCGCTGTGCGTGCAGCCCTTCTGCGTACGAAATCCTGCCCAGATTCATCACTTCAATCACAGGCTTCAGTAAAGGCATGGTGACAAAACCTGGACTGTAAGATGTACAGAGTAAGAAACACTTGTGTTTATATAGCACCTTTCACATGACCATCCAAAGTATACATGCAGTAAATCCAATGAACAAGTTACTGTTGGAACAGAGAAAGTGCATGAGTCAATTTACAACAGAATGCGATAATGATCTAACGTTGTGTATTGCACGATGGAGTTGGGAAATAAATATTGGCCAGCACTACAATTTTTAAGCTGTTAAAGCGGAAACAAAACAAAACAAAACAGTCAGGGCAAACTTTAAATTATTGGTCTCTTCGTATTTTCCACAATGTGTGTCTGATTTAAATGGGACATTGCAAGATCCCAATACAGATTGGTGCCTTTGCCATTTTCAGATCAAGATGGAAATGGAACAGTTTCAAGCCTCTGGGTTCAGGGTGAAGTGAGCAGTTGTTTTTTCCCATTCACGTGTGGGATGAGACCAGTGCTTTGGCATTTACATCAACAGAACAAGCAAATGCCAAATGGTCAGTCAAAAAACTCTGATAAGCCTGAACAACCAAACTGCTCAATACTACCCACAGTTCCTGCAGTCTGCATTTCCCTTGTACTACTCTGCTCCATTTATTTTCTGTTCAAAACACTGATGAATTTCAGATGACAAAGCTACAGAGTTGCGTCTCATTTGATTTGACAAGAAGAGTTGACATCACAAAGCAGCTTATCACATTCAGAAACATTTCAAAGTGGCCTGTAAAAAAAAATTGCAGTGTACTTGCTTTTAATGATTCAATTGCATGCAATCATTTTGCACAAAGCAAAGTCACACATACAACAATGTGTTGTGTGATCAATTACAATGCTTTACAGGGATGTCAGCCAAGTTAGGAACATAGACTACTGTGGATGTTTCTTCTTTAAGACCAGCTCTTTGGATTACATGCTTATGTGCTGGACGGGGCTTATAGGACAGGTACGTGGCATTTCACAAACGTGTTTGCTCGTGAGATGGCAGAACTTTTATTGCTTCTTACTCTAATAAAAATTGACCCTGTGCTAGCTGACTTGTTCTTGTTTCTTTTCCTGACATGTTCGGGATCCATCAGGATTTTAGTGTAACTTGAAGCTTTCATCATAGGATGTCTCCTGGTAGGTCCAAGTCACTCACTGAGATGCTCCGTGTATACACTTTCCTCCGGCACTGGCTGTGAAAACTTCGCCTTGGTCTTGCATCGTAGAAACTTTGGGAGAAGGCCGGGGATCCAGAATGCACAGTATCGACCCAATGATAGAGAACAGCAAGCAGAAAGACTAGCACACCCAGATAGTTTACAAAGCATAGCAGCTCATCTTCAGTCATCCCACAGGTCTGGGAAAAATGATGAAAGAATCAAATCAGGATTTGCTCTACTGGTTTCAGACCTACTTCTGCATAGTGACAACTCTGAATAGTCAGTGGCTCAATGTTCAAGTGGCAAATCTGAAGTCATGTGATCAAACCTCACCATGGTGATGACAAAACTGAATTCAATATTTCTTGATTTGTGATCTGATATCAGATAAAGTGATTAGTAAAGCTGTTGGCTCGTTGCAAAAATCTCACTGTACTAAATGACCTTCAAGGAAAGCAATGACCCACCTAAGAAAAGAAAATAAGGGTAGGAGTAGGCCATTCTTCCCCTCGAGCCTCTCTGCCATTCAATATGATCATGGAACTAAATACCCTAATGCCACTCTCTCTCCACATCCCTTGATCCCTTTAGCCACAAGTGCGACATCTACCTCCTCTTTGAAAGCAAATTTTGGCCTTAAATACTTTGTGTCACAGATTCCACAGGCTCATTACTCTCCGGGTGAAGGAATTACCCTCATCTCCGTTCTAAAAGGTCTCATTCAAAGTGGATTATCAAGGCACTTAGACTTACTGAAGGTATGGTCAGTCAATTTGCTAATTACCCAAAAATAGGCAAGAAAATAAGTTCTGAAAAGACAAAATGCAGCTACAAAGAGAAACAGATAGGTTGAATAGGCAATGATCTGGTAAATGGTCGATATACAACATTTTTAAAGAGTTGACAGAGTAGATGCTGAGAGGCTACTTCCTCTTGTGGACGAGTCGAGGACCAAATGGCATAATTTCAATGAAAGGAGTCACCCAGTTAGACCCAAGAAGGCATTTCAGACAGACCTGATAACACTCATTCCACTTTCTTGCCAATTCCCCATAATCCCAGAGTCCCGTGCTGATTAAAAAACTTTCTCAGCCTTAAAAATACTTAATGAACTAGTCTACCTAGTACACTGCAGTAAAAGTTCAACAGATTCATGACTGTCAAAAGAAATTCTGCTTCATTTGTTTTAGGTGTACGATTCCTTATTCTGATTATGCCCTTCTGGTCCTAGATTCTCCGACAAGTGGAAACAAACTTTCAGCAGCTACCCCATCAAGTCCCCCAAAGAACCTTGCACATCTCACTGAAGGTTGCCTCATTGGAATTTAGAAGAATCAGAGTACAAGCCAAAACTACTCAACCTCTCCATATAAGGTTGTTCCTTCCACTCCCTATTGCAGTCTAGTGAACAGATTTGGGCTTGACAATAAAACAGATGTTTATTACACCAAGGAAATGAAAATAAAATAGAATAAACAAAGCTATTTACAAATAACAAAGATTTTGAAACACAGTAAAATACAATCCCATTAATATCAACAGCATTCCATTACACTGTGCAAACACCAGAGAGAATGCCCTTAGCTATCCCACATCAGGTTTGATTTGGCTGTAGCTTCAGATCCTGGCATTACTTAGAACTTAGCCCAAGACTGAATATTGACCCCTTTTTGCTGAACTTGGACAGGATCTGCTTCAGGACCTGACAAGTTATGAATGGAACTGCATATTGTTGCAATCATCAGTGAACATCCCCACTTTTGATGTTATGGTAATGGTAAGGTCATTGATGAAGCAGCTAAAAAGGTGGTTGGTACAAGACACTGAAGGTCTTGCAGAAGTGCCCTAGAATTGAGATGACTATCCTTCAAGCACAACTATCTTCCTTTGTGCCAGGTATAATTCCAACAAGCAGAGTTTTATCTCCAATTTCCATTGGCTTTAATTGTGAGAAGGCTCCTTGGCACTGCACCTAGACAAACACAACTTTCATGTCAAAGGCAGTAACTCTCACCTTTGCTTTCATGTTCGACACTTCTGTCCATAAGACATAAGTATAGGAGTAGAATTAGGCTATTTGCCCCTTCAAGTCTGCTCCAGCATTCAATTGTGGCAGATTTGTTTCTCAACCTCATTCACTTGCCCTCTCCTTGTTACCCTCGATCTCCTTACTAAACAAGAACCAATCTGTCTCAAATACACTCAGTGACTCGCCCTCCACAGCCCTCTGTAGCAATGGGTTCCACAGATTCACGCCCCTCTGGCTGAAGAAGTTCCTCCTCATCTCAGTTCTAAAGGTCCCTTCACTGAGGCTGTGCACTCGCGTCCTGGACTCTGCCACTAGTAGAAACATCTTCTCCAACATTTGCTCCATCCAGGCCCATTCTGCAAGTTTCAAATCTGATCCTTTCCCACCCCGTCATTCTTCTAAAAGCCATACAGTACATGATGCAGAGTCCTGAAGTGCTCCTCTTAATGGCAAATGCTTCATCTCAGGAATCACTCTCGTAAAGCTCCTGTGTGTCCTAGATAAGTATGTACCTGTCAGACAGGGAGGAAGCTGTAGAGTACGGGAGCCGTGGTTTACGAAGGAGGTGGAATCTCTGGTCAAGAGGAAGGCGGCAGCTTATGTTAGGATGAGATGTGAAGGCTCAGTTAGGACGCTTGAGGGCTACGAGGTAGCCAGGAAAGACCTAAAGAGAGAGCTCAGAAGAGCCAGGAGGAGACATGAGAAGTTGTCGGCGGATAGGATCAGGGTAAACCCTAAGGCTTTCTATAGGTATTTAAGGAATAAAAGAATGACGAAAGTAAGATTAGGCCCAATCAAGGATAGTAGCGGTAAGTTGTGTGTGGAGTCAGAGGAGATAGGGGAAGCACGAAATGAATATTTTTCAACAGTATTCACTCTAGAAAACGACAATGTTGTCGAGGAGAATACGGAGATACAGGCTACTAGACTAGGTGGGACTGAGGTTCACAAGGAAGAGGTATTAGAAGTCCTTCAGAGTGTGAAAATAGACAAGTCCCCTGGGCCGGATGGGATTTATCCTCGGATCCTCTGGGAAGCCAGGGAGGAGACTGCCGAGCCTTTGGCATTGATCTTTAACTCGTCATTGTCTACAGGAACAGTGCCAGATGACTGGAGGATAGCAAATGTGGTTCCCCTGTTCAAGAAGGGGAGTAGAGACAACCCTGGTAATTATAGACCAGTGAGCCTTACCTCAGTTGTTGGTAAAGTGTTGGAAAAGATTATAAGGGATAGGATTTATAATCATCTAGAAAAGAATAAATTGATTAGGGATAGTCAGCACGGTTTTGTGAAGGGAAGGTCGTGCCTCACAAACCTTATTGAGTTCTTTGAGAAGGTGACTCAACAGGTAGATGAGAGGAAACTGGTTGATGTGGTGTATATGGATTTCAGCAAGGCGTTCGATAAGGTTCCCCACAATAGGCTATTGTACAAAATGTGGAGGAATGGAATTGTGGGAGATATAGCAGTTTGGATTGGAAATTGGCTTGCTGAAAGAAGACAGAGGGCGGTAGTTGATGGGAAATGTTCATCCTGCAGACCAGTTACTAGTGGTGTACCGCAAGGGTCGGTGTTGGGTCCACTGCTGTTTGTCATTTTTATAAATGACCTGGATGAGGGCGTAGAAGGATGGGACTGTAAATTTGCAGACGACACTAAGGTTGGTGGAGTTGTGGATAGTGACGAAGGATGCTATAGGTTGCAGAGAGACATAGATAAGCTGCAGAGCTGGGCTGAGAGGTGGCAAATGGAGTTTAATGCAAAAGTGTGAGGTGATGCACTTTGGTAGGAGTAACCGGAAGGCAAAGTACAGGGCTAATGGTAAGATTCTTGGCAGTGTAGATGAGCAGAGTGATCTCAGTGTCCATGTACACAGATCCTCGAAAGTTGCCACCCAGGTTGACAGGGCTGTTAAGAAGGCATACAGTGTTTTAGCTTTTATTAATAAAGGGATCAAGTTCCGGAACCAAGAGCTTATGCTGCAGCCGTACAAAATTCTGGTGCGGCCGCACTTGGAGTATCGTGTACAGTTCTGGTCACCGCATTATAAGGAGGATGTGGAAGCTTTGGAAAGGGTGCAGAGGAGATTTACTAGGATGTTGCCTGGTATGGAGGGAAGGTCTTACGAGGAAAGGCTGGGGGACTTCAGGCTGTTTTCATTAGAGAGAAGAAGGTTGAGAGGTGACTTAATTGAAACATATAAAATAATCAGAGGGTTAGATAGGGTGGATAGGGAGAGCCTTTTTCCTAGGATGGTGACAGCAAGCACGAGGGGGCATAGCTTTAAATTGAGAGGTGAAAGATATAGGACAGATGTCAGAGGTAGTTTCTTTCCTCAGAGTAGTAAGGGAATGGAACACTTTGCCGGCAACGGTAGTAGATTTGCCAACTTGAAGTACATTTAAGCCATCATTGGACAAGCATATGGACGTACTTGGAATAGTGTACGTTAGATGGGCTTGAGATCAGTATGACAGGTCGGCACAACATTGAGGGCCGAAGGGCCTGTACTGTGCTGTAATTTTCTTATAAAAACCTTCTCTGGATCCCCTCCAACACTAACACATCGTTCCTCACATACAGGGACAAAACAGCTCACAATTTTCCAACTGCGGTCCAATCACAATCTTATACAGCCTCAGCAGATCGTCTCTGCTCTTTATTCTAGCCCTCTTGAAATGAATGCTAACATGGCATTTGCCTTCCTGACTGCAAAATATTTCTGAGCTAGGACTCCCAAGTCCCTTTGCTCACTAACAAACATGCTTCAAAATCTCCCCGTCCCCCACCACATCCCAAAACCAGCCCAGTTCGTCCCCTCCCCCCACTGCATCCCAAAACCAGCCCAGCCTGTCTCTGCCTCCCTAACCTGTTCTTCCTCTCACCCATCCCTTCCTCCCACCCCAAGCCACACCTCCGTCTCCTACCTACTAACCTCATCCCACCTCCTTGACCTGTCCGTCTTCCCTGGACTGACCTATCCCCTCCCTACCTCCCCACCTATACTCTCCTCTCTACCTATCTTCTTTTGTCTCCATCATCAGTCCGCCTTCCCCTCTCTCCCTATTTATTCCAGACCCCTCACCCCATCCCCCTCTCTGATGAAGGATCTAGGCCTGAAACGTCAGCTTTTGTGCTCCTGAGATGCTGCTTGGCCTGCTGTGTTCATCCAGCCTCACATTTTATTATCAGGAAGATAGTGACCTTGGTTCTGCAAGAATGACCTTGTTTGTGGTAACAAATGATACTGTTCCATCACTTTGTTGATGATTGTGAGCAGACTGATGGGGTGGGAATTAGCCAAGTACTGAGGAGGTGGGGAAGCTGCAGAAAGATTTAGACAGTTTAGGAACGTGGTCCAGGAAATGGCTGATGAAATTCAATGTGAGTAAATGTGAGGTTTTGCATTTTGGAAAAAAGAATACAGGCATGGACTATTTTCTAAATGGTGAGAAAATTCGTAAAGCAAAAGTACAAAGGGATCTGGGAGTGTTGGTCCAGGATTCTCTAAAGGTTAACTTGCAGGTAGAGTCCGTAATTAAGAAAGCGAATGTAATGTTGTCGTTTATCTCAAGAGGGTTGGAATATAAAAGCAGCGATGGGCTTCTGAGGCTTGATAAAGCTCTAGTTAGGCCCCATTTAGAATACTGTGTCCAATTTTGGGCCCCACACCTCAGGAAGGACATACTAGCCCTGGAGTGTGTCCAGCAGAGATTCACACGGATGATCCCTGGAATGGTAGGTTTAGCGTATGATGAACGGCTAAGGATCCTGGGATTGTACTCATTAGAGTTTAGAAGGTTGAGGGAAGATCTAATAGAAACTTACAAGATAATGTATGGCTTAGAAGGGGTGGACGTTAGGAAGTTGTTTCCGTTCCATTGAAATGCCCATCAGCCATGATTTAAATGGCAGAGTGGATTTGATGGGCCGAATGGCCTTACTTCCACTCCTATATCTTACGGTCTTATACATTTGTACTGTTTTTTGGTGCACAGAAAATACTTCAGATTCATAGAGTTAGTCATCGAGTTGTATAGCACAGAAACCCAATGGTCCAACTCATCTATGCTGACTAGATATCCTAAATAAATCTAGTCCTATTTGCCAGCATTTGGTCTATGTCCCTCTCAACCCTTCCAGATGCTTTTTCAATGTTGTAACTGTACCAGCCTCCACCACTTTCTTTGCCAGATCATTCCAAACATGCACTGTGAAAAAGTTGCCCCTTAAGTCCTTTTAAATCTTTCCCCTCTCACTTAAACATATGCCTTCTAGTTTTGGCTTCCCCACTCCAGGTTAAAGGCCTTGTCTATTTATCCTATCCATGCCCCTCAATTTTATAAACCTCCATAAGGTTATCTCTCAGCTTGCGACGCTCCAGGCAAAGCAGCCCCAGTCTATTCAGCCCTACCCTATAGCTCAAGCCGTCCAACCCTGGCAGCATCCTTGTAAATCTTTTCTGAACCCTTTCAAGTTTCACAACATTCTTCCTAAAGCAGGGAGAACAGAATTGCATGTAGCATTCCAATAGTGGCCTTACCAACATCCTGTATGTCTGCAACATGATCTTCCAACTCCTATACTCAGTGCATCGACCAATAAATGTAAGCATACCAAATACATTCATTACCCCATCTATCTAACTGCAACTCAATTTTCATGGAATAGTAACCTGCACTCCTAGAAAATCTGCCACATTTTTGGGTAGACGCCAATGTTGTGGCTACAATAGAACACTTGGCTCAGTAAATTTGTAGCTTTTCAAATTTTGGAGCACAACTGTTCATGACCTTTGCTGGAACGTTGCCAGGACCCATTGACTTTGCACTATCCATTAACTTCAACTGTTTCTTAAAATCATGAAGTGAAGTGAATCAAATTGATTGAAAATAGGGAACCTTCACAGGCTGAGATGGATCATCTATTCAGCCCTTTGGATTGAAGATGGATGCAAATATTTCAGCCTTGTCTTTTGAAATGATGTGCTAGGCTCCTCATCCTTGATGATGGGATATTTCTGAAGCCTTTTCCTCCAATGATTCACTTACTGACCATTACTGTTCACAACTGGATTTGGCAGGATTGCAAAGTTTAGTTCTGACCTGGAGACAATAAGGACTGCTGATGCCCGAATCCAGAGTCTTCAGACCCTTAGTTCTGATCGGTTAGTTGTGTAATCCTAGTGCTGCCTAATACTTGTCATTTGGCACACAAATAGTCCTGCGTTATAGCTTCATCAGGTTTTCACCTCATTTTAAGATTTGCTCAGTGATGCTGCTTGGAGCCCTCCTGCACTCTCCATCGAACATTGTTACTTAAGTGGAGGAGCAATTCATGACCCAAACACATTACATTGGACATACAACCTAAGGGGACTCAGTATGAACCTCAGGAAAATCACATCAATGCCATTGTGTCACCTGGCCCAAGTCTCCCTTGTTGGTTAGCACATTAAATTTTGGAGTTGGGAGGTCATATTCTGTTCTTCCTATCAGAAAGATGTTGTGAAACTTGAAAGGGTTCAGAAAAGA
Source organism: Stegostoma tigrinum (assembly GCF_030684315.1). Taxonomy (NCBI): domain Eukaryota; kingdom Metazoa; phylum Chordata; class Chondrichthyes; order Orectolobiformes; family Stegostomatidae; genus Stegostoma; species Stegostoma tigrinum. The sequence continues at coordinate 111,420,467 of NC_081359.1, read as the reverse complement.
TTTACAAGCATGTTGCTACATTTGAGGATTTGAGCTTTATCGAAAGGTTCAATTGGCTAGGGATATTTTCCCTGGCAAAGGCTGATGGGTGACCAGATAGAAGGTCAGAACGACCACGGACAAGGTGAATAGTCAAGGTCTTTTCTCCAGGGCATAGATTTAAGGTTAGAGGGGAAAGATTTAAAACAGACCCAAGGATCAACTTCTTTCATACAGAGGGTGGGGAGTGCATGGAATGAATTGTCAGAGGAAGTGGAGGAGGCTGGTACAATTGCAACATTTAAAAACCATGATGTGGCATGTGTTGGACTGGGGTGGACAAAGTCAGAAATCACAAAACACCAGGTTATAGTCCAACAGGTTTATCTGAAATTACAAGCTTTCCGACTGCTGCCCCTTTGTCAGGTAAAGCCCTGATGAAGGAGCAGTGCTGCAAAAGCTTATGGTTTCAAACAAACCTGTTGAACTATAACCTGGTATTGTGTGATTTCTAACATATGAAAAGCATCTGGATGGGTGTAGGAATAGGAAGGGTTTAAGAGGGATACAGACCAAATACTAGCAAATGGGACTAGATGAATTTAGGATGTCTGATTGGTACGAACAAGTTGGACTAAAGGATTGGTTTCCTGCTATACATCTATCTCTGTGACTTTATTAAATTTTGTTTTATCGCTACTTGGGGTAAAAGTGCCACTGGACTGGAAATATTAATCCTGTTTTCTCTGCATATATGATGCCCAACATACTGACTTTTTCCAGCAATTTTGTGCCCAATTTCCAACATCCACAGTTCTTTGATATTTTTTGTTTCATCACCACTTGGGGACCACCTTGGGATATTTCAAAATCAAAGAATGGTCACAGCATAGTAAAGTACCATTCTGAGATAACAAAGTGTGAAGCTGGATGAATGCAGCAGGCCAAGCTGCTGTGTTCATCCAGCTTCACGCTTTGTTATCTTGGATTCTCCAACATCTGCAGTTCCCATTATCTCTGATCACAAAATACCATGCTAGCTCTCTTCAGAAGCATTTTGGCTAGTGCTACTACCCTGCTTTTTCCTGTAGCTCTGCAAATGTTTCTTTTTTCAGATTATCCAATTACCATTAAAACCTATCCTCACGACATTTTCAGGCAGTATATTCCAGATCTTAATCCCTTGCTTTGGGAGGATGCGTTTTTCCCCTCACGCCTCGGTTTCTTCTATAGCCAATTCTGTTAAATCTTTGTACTCGTGTTCTTGGTCTTTTCACCTGTGGGAACTCCTACCTACTCCATACAGACCAAAGTTGTTTTTATTTTCTTTTCCTCCCCTCCTTCTGCACGGACGTCGGAGGTCGGTTATCTTCAGGGGCTTCCAAAAGCAGAAATCATGCAACAGCCTGACGATCTATGGGAGAGGTTCTGGGCAGTGTTCAAAGGAAAGTTAGTCGGCACCTCTCATCAGTTCGAACACCTCAATCAAATCTCCTCTGACCTGATCTGCTTCAAGGAAAACAGTCCCAACCTCTCCCATCTATCGATGTGACCCAACATTGACTATTACAAGTTTATAAACAGTGAGACTCTGTACTGGGTTTCTAATCATCACAAAACCTTCAGGCAGATAGTGAAATTCAACAACAAAATGTGAGGCTGGATGAACACAGCAGGCCAAGCAGCATCTCAGGAGCACAAAAGCTGACGTTTCGGGCCTAGACCCTTCATCGGAAAACGGGGATCCTTTATACCGCAATGCATTCTAATTTCATAGGCTCTTAAATAAATTGAGCTTGAACCGAGTTTTGAAAATTCAAACATTCCTTACCAATTCAGATGAATGTCACCAGCTCAAACCTGCAGCGTCGCCATCTTTGTAACCTTTAACCCCACCGCAATCCTTCGGCAGTAAAATACTTTATACTCATTTGCCCCCTCGTTGGTTCATGTTTTGCAATCCCCATGAAACGCCCTTCAGTAAAAAAAAAACAATGATTTTATTGTACGGTGATTTCTTTTCAGGGGTCCGGGCGACCGGCCTGGTTGCCGGGGAAACAGGCTCCTGCCAGCCGATGACCCTTGACCCCGAGGTTTCCACCGCCCCGCACGCGCAGGCTCCGCCCGCCGTAGACCCCGCCCCGTGACCTCTCACCCCTCCTCGCTTTCCCGCTTCGGCCGCGATGATGGAGGAGCTTGAGCTGCTGTTGGAGAATATCGAGGAGCTGGTGGCGGATGAGAACCGGATCGTGAGCGGGGGCAGGGTGTGAGGGATTATACACCCGGGAGAGAGGGACGGGGTCCGAATACACACCCGGAATATGTGTGCGCGCGCGCGCGTCCGGGATGCCGGGGGGGGCGTGTAAGGGGGAATATATATACCCGGGGTGGGTGGGTACATGAATGGGAGAATGTATGCCCAGGATTGGGGGTTGGAAGTGTGAGGGAATACATGGGGGGAATGGTGTTGGTGCGGCGGGGAATATACACCGCAGATGGGGGATATTCCCCCAATGTGGGGTTGAATATATACTAAAGAGAGCAGTTGCAGGGAAATATGTTGGAGTAATAGGAACATATGTCCTTGGTACGGAATGGATATACACCCCATTTGAAATGTAATTTCTTGTCTTGCTGCTGTACCTGTTTTTCTAGTTGGATTTTGTTTTTCAGGTCACCTACAAGATGCTGAGCCAGTTCCTGGGCATTCATGTCAACCAGGCAAAACAGTAAGTTCAATGATTTGTGAGACACCTTGCGTCACATTCCACCATCAAATAGTATGCAACAGAACCACTTCTCACAGTCAGATTTCCTGGAGAGGGATCCCTGTGTCACCCACATCTGCGGTGAGGAGTGGAGGGAATGGGCCAAATGTGAAGAGATTGTGGGTATAACAGTTGTGTGTGCTTCATTAGCATTTTGCTATCTGGCATCCTTATTGTTGTAAAACATGTTGCAATAGGTCTTGATAGCCTCAGGTAGGAACAGATCAGATAATAGGTCAACCGTAGTTCTTTCTTTTCATCTGACATAAATTGGAATGGTATGCATGTTGTGGACATATGTGTCACAGTTTGAAGGATGTGTGTCACACTTGTAAAATCTGACGTTAAATTTTCTAATATTTGAATATCATTTGTAAGAAAAAGCTTGCATTTATATTGTGGTCTTGTATAATAGAAGGTAAGATAATATTATAAGAGCAGGCATAGGCTATTTGGCTACTAGGTATAATCATTGCTGACCATCTGTTTTAGTACGCTGTTCCTACTTTGCCTGTGTACCCTTTGATCCCTTTAGTCCTGAGAACTATATCTAATTTCGTTCTTGAAAGCATTTAATGTTTTGGCCTCAACTGACTTCCGTGTCAGAGAATTCCACAGACTCACCAATCTCTGGGTGTAGAAGTTTCTCCTCAACTCAGTCCCCATATCCTTAGATTGCCACTGCTGGTTTTGGACATTTTCCTCATTGGGAAATCCTTCCCAGTTCCCAGCATTTTCCCAGTCCAATCCGCTTATAATTTTATAGATTTCTGTGAGAAAATGCCAGTAAATATAATCCCAGCCTGTCTTGATGCTTCAAGACCCGCTGAGGTTTTCCAGCACTTTCAGTTTCTATTCCACATGACCTCCCTGTTTACCAAGTCTCTGTTCATCTGTGTCTCCTTTCATGGCTGAGTGCCAAGTTTTAGATTTAATAGTTGTGAGATGCTCCGGAATGTTTTTCTATGTTAAAGTCGAGTTTAAATGCACTCGAGTTTAAATGGATGTTATTGAGAATTCTGGAGCTGATATTTTGAGTTTCATAGAATCCCTACAGTGTGAAAGTAGACCATTGGCCCATCAAGTTCACACCCACCCATACCCAATTCCCCTGCCTCATCCCTGTAACCCTGTATTTCCCGTGACTAATCTACCTAGCCCACACATCTTTGGACTCTGGGAAGAAACTGGATCACCCAGAGGAAGGCCATGCATGCAGATATGGGGAGAATGTGCAAAATCTACACAGACAGTTGCCTGAGGGTTCCTGGCACAGTGGAGCAGCTGGGCTAACTCCTCGGCCGCCCAAGATTTAGTGCCATTTCAATTGTTGCTACGTATTGGCTGCCCATGGCTATCTTCCTGTTACTAACTTTAGTAGCCCTCTTTTGCTGAGAGATTCTGCTAGGGTCCATTAAGGAGTTTGTATGGATCTTTTAGCAACTGCTTTTGAAAACAAGGTTTGTCTGCCTGGTTGTGAGACCGATCTTGTTCACCAGTTTAGCTTTGTTGCAAGAGGTTTTGTACCTTTAACTGTGTCATTTTCTCTTCTGTCTGCTTCCCAGAATGCTTTATTACTACGTGGAGCGAAAGCGGAAAGAAAATTCTGGAGCCCAGCTCCATGTGACGTATCTCGTGTCAGGGAAAGCAGTCGAAAATGGAATATCGGTATGTCTATTTGGAACAATTAGTGACATCAGAAAAGTCGACATTAGGAATTGTCAGGACCACTTTTTCACATCCTCTCACTTTTCTATTGTGGAATGCCTAAGGGCAAATAGCCCACCAAGTTTGTGGATTTCATCGCAAACAAATCGCATTCACCTCATCTATCCTTTAAGACCGCTCCCAGTCTAATCCCACTTTTCTGCTCACTCCATGTATCCTTTAGTTAGATTATCAGAAGTAGGAGCAAGGGGAAAGTATTGATCCGTCAATGCAGTTTAGTCGTTCAATAAGATGACAATTGATATGATTACAACCTTAACATCATTTTCCTGCATGTCTCCCCTTCATATTTCCCCCACCATGACTACCACCACCACTCTCCCTTAACCTTAACACTACTTGTTGGTCTGAAATTTGCCTAACTCACCACTGAATATAGTCAATGATCCAGCCTCCACTGTTGTCTGACGTAAAGAATTCCAAAGACGAATTATCTTTTGAGAGAAGAAATGTTTCATGTATCCACCTCAAATGAGAAGTTCCTTATTTTGAAATAAAAGCAAAGTATTGAAGAACTGAAATTAAACAAAGTGTTGAAGAAACTGCAGATCTGGCAGTATTGGTTCTGAAGAAAAGTCATTGCACGCTAAACATTAATTCTGTTCCTCTCTCGCAGATGCTGCCAGATTCTAGTACTTTCTTCCCTCAATTTGAAATATCCTCTCAGTTTTCAATGTCAGAATCCCATAGGATCTTGTACATTTGAATGGGGTCACCTCTCATTACTAAACTAATTATTCAGCCCCTTTTATGATAATCTATAGCTTTATCAGCCTAATTACTCTACTCATTCTTTAAAATATGGTCCCATGCTTGCTTCGGGGATGCATGTATCTCTGGTGTGCCGCTCAGTCACATACAGTAAGAGAATCTCAGGTTCCAGCCTTGATCTGTACTGAATTAGCTGATCTCACCCAGGACATACTTGATTGCTACAGTTGGGCTCAATGCTGCTTGCTGGGGAGAGACTTGCTTCCTGATCTCTGTTACAACAGCACCCTCCAACATAAGCACTGACAAAGATTACAACTGGCATCACATCATCACAAAGGCTTTCTTAAGCAGAATTGGTTGTATGGGCTTGAGATGCTGAGATGTGGCCTGGTAGTCTATCCTTGGATAGAGAGTTTAACTGGCTGGCTGATCACCCACTAACTCCAATATTGCTTTATTCCAGTGTCACAAGGTAGCAGTGGTGAGAGAAGATCAGCTGGAAGGTAAGAGTAGACACCTACACTTAACCCAGTTATCCACATCTGCAAGCCCCTCAAGGCTTTGACCAATTGTTTCTTGGAGACAACAGCATCTGTCTTTTGTGATACTGTGATCCTTCTGCACCAGGCACAGTGCTCAAATTGCGTGTGTTGAAATGAGAAACATCAACTCCCCCTCGGGAGAACAGAGAAACTAAATAGTTCTATTTTGAGGTGAGAAACCCGTTGGGCAATTCTGCCCTTTGCTCATTGGCCAGTTTGAAAGAAGGAAATAGATGTTCTGACTTAGGAGTTACACAAAGTTTTCAGGTACAGCACATAATCGAGAAGGCTAATGGAATGCTATCCTTCATGATGAGAGGAATTGAGTATAAAATTGACAATGTTCTGCCTCAATTATACAGAATGTTTTGAGACCACATCTCAAGTACTGTGTGCTGTTTTGGCCTCCTTATTCAAGGAAGGATACAATTGAAGGTGGTTCAGAGGAGGTTTACTGGATTGATAACTGCAGTAAGTGGGTTGTTTGATGAGACTAGTTTGGTTGGAGAGGGGTGACTTGTTTGAAATACATAAGATCCTGATGGCCTTGAAAGGTGGAAGTGGAAAGCATGTCTCCCTTCGTGAGTCAGTTCAGAACCAGGGGCCAATTTTAAAATTAGGCTTCATCCTTCCAGGACAGAACTTGGGAGTAGAATTTTTTTCTGAAGGTTGTGAAACTCTGACTCAGAAAGCAGTGGGGGAGTTATTGAATTTTTTTCAGACAGTTCTTTAGGATTGGATGGGAATGTGGAATTCTAAGCAAACAGATGAGTCATGATCTTGTTGAATGTGAAGTAGACTTGACAGGCCATATGGTTTCCTTCTGCTTATGTTTTGAGTATTCATATGGCCTACATTGGCTCCCAGTTAAGCAGCCTCAATGTTTAAAACTTATGAATTGTTTTCAATCCGCTCTATCTCTGTACTACCTTCCAGACACTCAGCCCTTATATCTCTGTACTTCAATTCTGGCCTCTTGCAAATGCCTGATTTTGACTGCTGCACCACAGCTGGCTCTGTCTTCAGCTGCCAATGTCCTAAGCTACCTCAGATTTATCTCTGTTTTCTATGTCTTTGTTTTCTTTTTACGATGTTTTCATAGGTAATTGCCTTCCTGTTAGAAGCAGAGTGGGGAGAGAAATTGAGAGAGATTCACTAGATAAGAACAAAGAAAATTACAGCACAGGAACAGGCCCTTTGGCCCTCCAAGCCTGCGCCGATCCAGATCCTCTTTCTAAACCTGTCATCTGTTTTCTAAGATAATGAAATGTGAGGCTGGATGAACACAGCAGGCCCAGCAGCATCTTAGGAGCACAAAAGCTGACGTTTCGGTCCTAGACCCTTCATCAGAGAGGGGAATGGGGTGAGGGTTCTGGAATAAATAGGGAGAGAGGGGGAGGCGGACCGAAGATGGAGAGAAAAGAAGGTAGGTGGAGAGGAGAGTATAGGTGGGGAGGTAGGGAGGGGATAGGTCAGTCCAGGGAAGACGGACAGGTCAAGGAGGTGGGATGAGGTTAGTAGGTAGGAGATGGAGGTGCGGCTTGGGGTGGGAGGAAGGGATGGGTGAGAGGAAGAACAGGTTAGGGAGGCAGAGACAGGTTGGACTGGTTTTGGGATGCAGTGGGTGGAGGGGAAGAGCTGGGCTGGCTGTGTGGTGCAGTGGGGGGAGGGGACAAACTGGGCCGGTTTTGGGATGCGGTGGGGGACGGGGAGATTTTGAAGCTGGTGAAGTCCACATTGATACCATTGGGCTGCAGGGTTCCCAAGCGGAATATGAGTTGCTGTTCCTGCAACCTTCGGGTGGCATCATTGTGGCAATGCAGGAGGACCATGATGGACATGTCATCTAAAGAACGGGAGGGGGAGTGGAAATGGTTTGCGACTGGGAGGTGCAGTTGTTCATTGCGAACCAAGCGGAGGAGATCCCAAAACCAGCCCAGTTCGTCCCCTCCCCCCACTGCACCACACAACCAGCCCAGCTCTTCCCCTCCGCCCACTGCATCCCAAAACCAGTCCAACCTCTCCCTGCCTCCCTAACCGGTTCTTCCTCTCACCCATCCCTTCCTCCCACCCCAAGCCGCACCCCCAGCTACCTACTAACCTCATCCCACCTCCTTGACCTGTCCGTCTTCCCTGGACTGACCTATCCCCTTCCTACCTCCCCACCTATACTGTCCTCTCCACCTATCTTCTTTACTCTCCATCTTCGGTCCGCCTCCCCCTCTCTCCCTATTTATTCCAGAACCCTCTCCCCATCCCCCTCTCTGATGAAGGGTCTAGGCCCGAAACGTCAGCTTTTGTGCTCCTGAGATGCTGCTTGTCCTGCTGTGTTCATCCAGCCTCACATTTTATTATCTTGGATTCTCCAGCATCTGCAGTTCCCATTATCATCTGTTTTCTAAGGGTCTATATCCCTTTGCTCCCTGCCCATTCATGTACCTGTCCAGATACATCTTACAAGACACTATTGTGTCTGTGTCTACCACCTCCACTGGTAACGTGTTCCAGGCACCCACCACCACCCTCTGTGTAAAGAACTTTCCACGCATATCTCCCTTAAACGTTCCTCCTCTCACTTTGAACTCATGACCCCTAGTAATTGAGTCCCCCACTCTGGGAAAAAGCTTCTTGCTATCCACCTTGCCTATACCCCTCATGATTTTGTAGACCTCAATCAGATTCCCCCTCAATCTCTGACTTTCTAATGAAAATAATCCTCGTCTACTCACCCTTTCTGCATAGTTAGCACCCTCCATAGCAGGCAACATCCTGATGAACCTCCTCTGCACCGTCTCCAAAGCATCCACATCCTTTTGGTAATGTGGCGACCAGAACTGTACACAGCACTCCAAATGTGGCCAAACCAAAGTGTTATATAACTGCAACATTACCTGCCAACTCTTGTACTGAGTACCCCGACTGATGAAGGAAGGCATGCCAAATGCTGCCTTGACCACTGTATTGACCTGCTTTGCCACCTTCAGGGAACAATGGACCTGAACACTCAGATCTCTCTGTACATCAATTTTCCCCAGGACTGTTCCATTTACTGTATAGTTTGCTCTTGAATTAGATCTTCCAAAATGCATCACCTCGCATTTGCCTGGATTGAACTCCATAATCGATAACAAACCATTGGACTTGCCTGTCTTGGATGCCTGGAAATCCAGACTTGCTCTTCTAGTGTATGGGAGACTGTATAATTTCCAAAAATGTTGTTTTTATTTTGTGAAAAAAAGGTTGGGAGATTAGACTTGAGGACCTGATTGGTCCAACCCTGATCCTTTGAATCTCACAAAGGAGAAGATAAGGTTCAAATAAAAGCAAAGTACTGGGGTTGCCAGTTGCTTTAATAAAGAGGATACAGAAATCATGCTTGAAGGTGTGGAATTCAGAAATCAGCACTAGAGGCTGTAAGATGCCCAAGTGGAAAATGAAGTGTTGTTCCTTCTAGCTTGTGATCTGACGCTCAATGCCTGTGTCAGGGAAGCAGTTGGGTTAGGAAGAGGTAATAGAGATGGGAGCCTGAATCAGTCCAGGTTCTCGCTCTTAATCAAGATATAGTAACTTGCTGGAAAAGGTGCGAATGTTCATCAGGGATGCGAATGGGCTGAGTTTCACTGTGGTTGAATGCTGAGAATTATGAGGTGTGGCTTCAGGAGAAAGGAACATGTCAAATATACACGATTTGATAGTCCCTGAATTTTCATATATTCACAGCAATGAAAGTGAAGATGCTGGTGACTGCTAGTGTCCACGTTTACAGCATTCAGAAAGCAATGTTGAAGGATAGCAGCCCCCTGTTTAACACTGATTATGAAGCAATCAAGGAAAATCTTCAGAACAGCAATAAGTAAGTAACAAGATATTGTTGGCTTTCATAGCCCTAGCAACGGAACAGCAACTGAAGAAAGTTATCAGACTGAAATTTGTTGTGTATTTTAGAAGTCCATCAATGCTAAGCAATTTAATACCCATCTGTAACTGACTTCAAATATGCAGTAGTGAGCTGCAACGTTGAACTGTTGGAGTCCATGGAGTGTAGGGATACTCGCAGTACTGTTAGGAATGGAGATCTACATAAGTGCAGGCAATGAACATCTCCAACAAGAGAGATTCTAAACATAGCCTCCACGTCATGCAATGGCATTACTGTCACCGAAACCTTCAACTATCAACATCCTGACAGTTGCCATCGACTAGAAACAGAACTGGACTTGAACTGCTCCACCCAGAACACATTCTGTGCCCTTGTCGTTCTCAACACATTCTCCAGTTGTGCTCAACAATGATGAGTACTGATTCTTCATCGACCAAATGGAGCGGTAGATGGTAATCATCAGTCTGTTTCCATACCTATGTTTGATCTGATGTCTTGACATTTGATAGGATCCATGTTTGTGCTGAGGTCTGTCAGCACAACATTTTCACAACTGGGTATCACAGTGTCACTATCACTGTCACGACTGGGACAGGATCCCTGTCATTCAGGGATCATAATGCTGGTGTTTAGGACATTGTGTTGACCAATTAGCTCAATATCTGTTATTAGGAAAATGTTAGTTTGTTATAAAAGTTGTAATAGCAAGTTAGACATGCATAATATAATCAAGCAGAGTCAGCACAGCTTCATGAAGGGGAGATAATGTCTGACAAATTTACGAGAACTCTTTAAAGACATTACAAGCAGAATAGATAAGGGAGGCAGCGGATATGATTATGTTGTGATTTTTGGAAGGCATTGGCTAAGGTATCACACAGTAGGTACTTAATAGTATAAGAGCTCATGGTAGTGGAGATGGTATACAAGCATGGATAGGAGATTCGCTAGTTAGCGGGTGACAGAGAGCTGGGGTAAGGGGAGCATTTTCTGAGTGGTGGTCTGTAAATTAGTGGTGTGCCCTGGGAGTCAGTGCTGAGGCCACAATTATTTACAATATGTATTAATTACTAGGCTGAGAAAAGGCAAGTACTGAGGGTGACAGTCTGCAGAGCGATATAGACAGTTTATGCAAGTGAAATATAATGAAGGAAGATGTGAGATGATTGTCTTGTGAGAAGAGTTTGTGTATATTGGGTTTGTACTCATTGGAATGTCAGGATCCAGCCGAATGAGAGGTGACCTTATTGAAACATATGAGATTCTTACAGAAAAGGTTTCTCCTCTTTATTCATTCACAGGACGAGGGTGTCACTGGCTAGGCAGCATTTATTGCTCAATTCCTAATTGCCCACAGGGCAGTTAAGAGTCAACCACATTGCTGGGGGTTTGGAGTCACCACAAGTGATAAGAATGCTAGTTTCCTTCCCTAGAGGGCATTAGTGAGCCAGATGGGTTTTTCCGATAATCGACAGTGGAGTCACGGTCATCATTAGATTCTTAATTACTGATATTTATTGAATTCAAATTTCAGTATCTGCCATGGCGGGATTCAAACTCAGTTCCCCAGAACATTATCTTGGTCTCTGGATTAACACTCCAGCTGGTAATACTACTAGGCCATCACCCAACTCTCCTCTTGTGGGAGAGCACAGGTCCAGAAGGCCTAATCTCAGAATAAGGGGTTGCACATTTAAGACACAGATGAGGAGGAATTTTTTCTGTCAGAGGCTGGTGTATCTTTGGAATTCTTTACCACAGAGGGCTGTTGAGACTAAGTTATTAAGCATATTCAAGGCGAAAATAGACAGATGTTTAACCAAAAAGGGAGCCAAGAGTTATTGGGAAAGGCAGGAAAGTGGAGTTGAGGACTGTCAGATCAGCCATGATCTCATCAAGCGTGGAGCAGACGTGATGGGCCTGCTTCTACGTCTTTTGTGATCATTGGGTATGTTAGCTATTTGCACAGTAAATGAACTTTCATCTTCCAGTTCTGGTGCTAATTGTAACATATAATGTTTTGAGTATTTAGTTGTGTTGGGCATTAACTAGAGGTTCACCGATGCTTCGCTCAGACTTCCTTTCATTGGAGTAAGCTAGAAGCACAGTTATTGTGTTAGGCAGTGCATGTTTGTAGCGTGTATCCCTTTAAACATGAACTTAAATGTTTAGTCTCCAGTTCCATCCTTCACCGTATGCTTTCTGGATTAGACTACTGGCTATTTGTGCTAATAAGGGACATTCAGTAAAGACAATATCCTGGAGGAAATGGTGATTGTGAAAATATTTTATTAAAGTGTAGTCACTTATATAATTTAAGAAATAGAACAGCCATTTGCAGTGTGTTGGGGGAGTGGATGAATTCAAATTAGATGAAAATCTGGAGTTTGAAAAAATAGTCTAATGATGATCAAGCAGCCACTGACAATTGTTTTAAAAATCCACCTGATTCAGTAATGTCCTTTAGGGAATGAAATCTGCCCTTACTGAGTCTGTCCTGTGTACCACCAGACCCACGGTAATGTGATTGATTCTTAACTGCCCTCTGAGCAATTAGAGCTAGACAATAAATGCTGGGCTAGCCAGTGATGTCAATGTCCCATGAAGAATATTTTAAATAAGTAATATGAAATGATTGAATAATCTGCTTGAGTGAAAGTACTTGAAAGATTGGTGTTCTTCAGAGAAGTGGGTCCTTCTCAATGTCCTGGCTAATATCTATCCTTTTCAGAGTAGTGCCATAAAGCATTTATATCTACTTAGAAGGCAACAAGGGACAGGTTTAAACCGAGGGGCACCACACCTCTGGCAAGGGGATAGGTTGAGATGGAGAGTTCATGGTAGCCTAAGCCAGTGATGGGGGTCAATTAGCTTAGTTGACTGGATGGCTGGTCTGCAATACGGAGTGATGCCCACAGCATGGGTTCAATTCCCATTACTGGCTGAGGTTACCGTGAAAGACTCTCCTTTTCAACCTCTTTCTTCGCCTGAGATGTTTTGCCCTTCAGGTTAAACCTGTCTCTAACTGCTTCTCCAACGAGGAATTAACCCCCAAATGCAGCATCAGATTCTACCCAGAAGGCAGAAGGTTTAATGACCACCTATGTAGGTTAGTGCTTACAACAATATGTTACACACTGCACTGCATTGGGAGTGTCAGTCTTGTTTCTCTGCTCAAATTTCTGGAGTAAGACTCAAACTTACAACATTCTGACCCAGCAAATCACAGCTGGCGCTTTACACTTATCGATTGATGTTGACTTTCTCAATCTCGGGCATAGATTATGCCACGTTCTGTTTTCTCTCATCACTTTTCCGTGAGTACAGAAAACTTTTTCGGAACGTAAAACAGTACTGCACAAGAACAGGCCCTTTGACCCATCGTGTCTGTGCCAACCATAATGCTAATCTAAACTACTACAGTCTACCTGCACATGGTCAATTTCCCTCTGTTCTCTGTCTGTTCATATGTTTGTCTAAATGCCTCTTGAATTTTGCCGTTTCTCTTTTTGATTGCAGGTACAGTGCTATTCAATGTGCTGGTGCTGTTCCTCGGTCAGCAGAGGAGATGGCTCGACTGCAGAAGTCAGTGCAACAGTCCTCTTGGTGTTCAAATGAGATGGACAGCAGCAGCAAACCTGTCGTTAATGGCAACTTGCGCACGGCCCCTAAAAATGTTCCTCAGCAGCCCAAGGGAATCATGGGGATGTTCTCTGCCAAATCCACTGCCAAGACACAAGATAAAGAGGTGAAAGGGGAGCCTGTCGTGGTCAAAGACACAGAAACTGCTGTAAGTATTTGACAAATATCATGGACAAGAGAGAGAAGTGATTTGAATAATTTTTACCTCCTCTCCAGCTCACAACAGACCTTTTCATGATAACAAGGTATAGAGCTGGATGACAACAGCAGGCCAAGCAGCATCAGAGGAGCAGGAAGGCTGATGTTTCGGGTCAAGACCCTTCTTGTTTTTCTTCTTTTTATTCCTTTTATAAACAGACGTTGGTGAGTTTCTCCAAACCTTGTTTGTGAAATCACAGCAAATTCTTCAGGATTATGAAGAGTAGGATTTACTGCATTCAAAGCACAGAGGAATGGATCATGATACACATTTAGACATATTCAAAAGAAAAAGAAATCAAGACAAGAAAAGCTGCTGGTTACTTAATATCAGAATTATTTCATGAGGATTGAAGTGTCTAGTGAGCCAATGTCCAGCAGAGACAAATGCAAGGAATGCTGGAGAAACAGTAAATGTTTTAAGTTCAGTCTGACTCCTTCAAACTAAAAAACCTGAAGAAGATTTGAACGACTTGAAACATTACATCAGTAGAAAGAAAACAGAGTTAATGAGACCTGCTGAGCTTCTCCAGCATTCTCTGTGGTCACTTCCGGTTTCCAGCATCTGTGGGATTTGGCTTTTATTTGAATGTCCAATTTAGGTACCTTCAGTTGTTGTGCACAGAGGTCATTTTTATAGAAGCTTCTGGTGCACTTGAATTGTTGATGAAGGTGATGAGGTTGTAGGCTGCCAAATGGTTCACTTCACTTTTTTTCCCAAAATTAGACTTTGCGGAGACCTGAAAATCGGAGCTGGTGGTTTAGCTAAGCCTGGCGTTTTTACTGTTCGGGTTTTACCAGCTGACAGTGGAACAAAGCCAAAATTAAATAAGTAAAGGCAGTTTGGACAAATTGGTAGTTTCAGTCCTCATTTCCAGCTTTTTGTGGTAAATAGCTGGAAACAGATGCACCAAGTCATGTCATTATCGGTTTCACTGACCTGCTTTGTTCAGAGCTAGTTGAGGTGGACATTTTGTCTATTTGTTCTTTATAGCTGGACCGTTCATACAATTCAAGGAGGATCACAGCCCCACAGATGAAGAGTTTGCTTTTGTTTTGGTAAAGGCTGGGCATCTTTGGAAGCAGTTAACTTGTATTTTCTTTGCTAACAGAAGCCATTCTAAAATCTGGCAAGCATCCGTTTTTAGAAAGAAGGAAATTTAAGCAACATAATATTTTCATTCAAAAATGAATCATACAGTTTAGTATTTCTCTCTCACTTTACCAGGGATGGTGGACTCAACCTCTGGGTAAAATTCAGCTGAGGCTTTAATTACTCACTGATTCATTCTTGGAGTTGGATGCAAGAAAACCAATTCAATGGACTTGTCCAGCTGGACAGAAGATGCCACGGGCAAAGAGAGTTAGCAAGGGAGTTGAAAAAGACTGAAATAAGATAGTTAAAAGAATGGCCACTAAATGTGGAGTGAGAAGTCCAGGGGAGTAGTCACAGGCTGGTATTCAAGGAGCAGTTAGTTTTATTTTACATTAAACAAGGGAGGTGTGTTCTGATTTCGGTTCTCAACGCAACCTCTGCCATTAATGACTCAAAAATAGTTCAGAAAATAGGTGATGAAGATGATGCAAAAAAAGGATTTGGACAGGTTAAATGAGTGGGCTAAAACTCGGCAAGTGGAAAATAAAGTGGAGTGATGTGAGTTTATGCATTTTGAAAGGAAGAAGAAAGGACCTGAATATGAGTTACATGGAGAAAGATTGCAGGAAGCTACAGCACAATGGGATTTGGGAGTTCTTAGTGATGTATTGAAAAGGCCACATTAAAAATACAAGTTTAGCAGGTAATCAGGTTGGCAAATGGAATGTTAACCTTTATTCATAAAGTGCAGTATAAAGTTAGTTAGGTTATGCTAAAACTATACAATGTACTAGCCAGACCACAGACGGAATGTATGAACAGTTTAATTAAGGAAATATACCCTGGCATTGGAGGCAGTCCAGAGAAGATTCACTAGGCTGATCTTGAGAAGAGGATGATTAGTTTGGTCCTGTACTTAAGGGAGTTCAGAAAAAGAGGAGGAAACTTTATTTAAACTGATATGATTTTTACAGGATTTGACAAGATGCAGAAAGTTTGTTTCACCTTGTGCGTCTAAAGGCAGCGGACATAAATTGAGAATGAGGAGTTGCACATTTAAAACATAAAGAATTTCTTCTCAGGGTAGTGTATCTGTAGTATTCTAGATCAAAGAGAACTGTTGAGGCTGGGTTGCTCATTATATTCAAGACTGAAGTCGATATTTTTTTTAATCAGTAAAGGCATGAGGTTTATGGGGAAAGGGCAGGAAAGTGGAGCTGAGGATTATCAGATCAACCATCTCAGCAAATGACAGGGCAGACTCGATGGGCTGAATGACCTACTTCTACTCTTACGTTTTATGGTCTTACGGATGGCTGTCATAACCCTGACTGCACAAGCACAGTTGCATCTGTGAAGCACACCAGTTTTTTATGGTAATTGAAATTCTCTTCAGGAAAATATTTCTGATTTGTAGTCAGCATTATAGTAATTACAAGCTAATAAAATCAAGCATATCATGGTTATCTTCTATTCACTGTGACTTAATTGTCTTTGTGTGGTAATTGAAATTAAAATGTTAAGTCCCAAATGGAGTTAAACTGTTTGATAAACACAAGAGTCATATTGAACTTGAAATGTTAACTCTGATTCTCTTTCCACAGTTGCTGCCAGACCTGCTGACCCTCTCCAGCACTTTATTTCTATCTAAGCTGTTTCACAGTTTGAAACCAGTTCTGTGTAATCAGGTTACCAAAGTCTGGAGGGAGAATTTTGATGTAATTATTAATACCATAAATGGGCCAGAGACCCTTTACGTTACATTTTCACCCTAGAACCATTCATACAAAATTTTCTGTTATTTCTTTAGCCATGGTGACTTTATTTATATTTAATTCTCTATTTATATTTATTTATAATACATGGCACATTGCTGCTAGATGTGAGTTTTAAGCAAAACTTGTGATTTTATACTTGCATGTGTGTTGTTCCAACTAGCAGCAGTGTTAACCATGCAAAGTCCTCAGTTTAATATCTCTGGTTTTCCTGCACCCTCTCAATGTTATATTGGAAAGTCTGCCTGGATTTTGATGTTCAGCCACTGAAGTGGAGCTTTACCTTCCGTAAGGCTTGGGGGATAGTGGTGGTATGTTGTGAATGCTTCTTCTGATTCATATGCCATTGTCCCAATTCCTCGATGCACGGACTATTTTGGATATCAGATGTGTTGTCGGTGAATGAGGTACCGACAACCAATCTGAAAGGTGACAACATTTTTTTCATCAATGAGTTGTTTCATTATAACCAAATGATTTTTCACCCTTTTCTCTTCCAGGCACCCTCAGGGACTAAAACAACAAACAAAGGGAACAGCTTCACCAACTTTTTTCTGAAAGCCAGTGCTAGTAAGTAAACATCATTGGCAGCCATGCCTTATTTTCCTGGACTGTGAACTGTGAAATTCCCTCCCAAAACCTGTCCACCTCACCTTTTAGAAATTACCTTCTTAACCAAGATTTTTGGACCTTATCGTTCCATATAAGGCACAACGTTGAATTTTTCTCTGATATACACTCCTGTGAAGTCCCTTAGGGTTACTTACTAAGTTAAAGTCACGATGTAAATGCATTTTAGTTGTAGTAAATTAAATGTCTATTCTGTGTGCCCCAGAGATGGTTCCTGCTCGCTCCTCCACAGTGGTCTGAAAAGGTGGCTCACCATTACTTTTTCAAGGACAATTAGGGTTGAGCAAAAATTGTGTTGATCTATCCAGAAATGCCCAGATCCTGTGAAGGAATAAATGAAGAATCTTCACATGCATCCCTGAATTGTTCAAGTCAACTGCTTGCTTTGCACCCTTGGGGTCTTAGAACAAAGAAAATCACAGCACAGGAACAGGCCCTTTGGCCCTTCAGGCCTGTGCCGATCCAGATCCTCTATCTAAACCTGTCATCTATTTTCCAAGGATCTGTATCCCTCTGCTCCCTGCCCATTCATGTATCTGTCTAGATACATCTTAAATGATGCTATCGTGCCCACCTCTACCACCCCCTCTCACGTTGAAATGGTGACCCCTAGTAATTGAGTCCCCCACTCTGGGGCGGGGGGGGGGGGGGGCGGTGGGAGCGGGCGGTGCGGGGAGGAAGCTTCTTGCTATCCACCCTGTCTATACCTTTTATGATTAGACCTCAATCAGGTCCCCCCTCAACCTCCATCTTTCTAATGTAAATAATCCCAATCTAGTCAACCTCTCTTCACAGCTAGTACCCTCCATAGCAGGCAACATCCTGATGAAACTCCTCTGCATCCTCTCCAAAGCATCCACATCCTTTTGGTAATGTGGCGACCAGAACCGCATGCAGTATTCCAAATGTAGTCGAACCGAAAGTCCTATACAACTGTAACATGACCTGCCAACTCTTGTACTCAATGCCCCGTCCAATGAATGAAAGCATGCTGTATGCCTTCTTGACCACTCTATCAACCTGCGTTGCCACCTTCAGGGTACAATGGACCTGAACACCCAGATCTCTGTGTGTCAGTTTTCCCCAGGGCTTTTCCATTTACCATATAGTTTGCTGTTGAATTGGATCTTCCAAAATGCATCACCTCGCTTTTGCCTGGATTGAACTCCATCTGCCATTTCTCTGCTCAACTCTCCAATCTACCTATATTCTGCTGCATTCTCCGACAGTCCCCTTCACTATCTGCTCCTCCAACAATCTTAGTCTCATCTGCATCTTAGTGTCTTCTATTTTAGTTACTGATTTTTGTTTTTGTGTGTATCAAAATTTGCAATAATGCCACACCTTATTTAGTTTTAAACAGCTCAAAGCTGCTTGTTGAGGAATAATGACTGTTGCGTGTGTGAGAAATATGAAGTCTCATTGAAAAATACCCTGAACTAAATCTGCTTCAAAACCCACAGAGAAAGGTTCATCTCCATTCAGTCAAGCCACCGAGGAAGAAGACTTTCCAGCCAAATCCACTCAGGAAAACCCAGAGAAAGGAGACACCCCTTCAGTTGAAGATAGCACTGTCAAACCTGTATCAGACAGCGACAGAGGGGGAGATGGAGAAAGATCCCCCACAAGCATGGCTTCAGCACAGAAGTCACAAGCAAATCAGGAGAAAATCCAGACAAAGAAGGACATAGCGAACAAACAACAAAAAGATGGACAAAGGTTAGTTGTGAATGGGTGGTTGTGTGTCGGATGCTTGGATGGACAGATGATTGAAAAATACAAATCATCAAACAAAATATCATTATAGACAAAATAAAACAGAAAATAATAAAATGCTTGTATAGTCATGAACGCTTCAATAAACAGTTGCAAAATGCAAGTTTGCTTAATTTGCACTACAGAATAAAAAGATTGGTTTCCTTCAATCTGTATTTTGTTTTGAAGATTGTGTTGTCAGGTCGAGTTTGTTAAATTTTTGAGCGTTGATGAACTTCGTGAGCTTTATCAAATGAGGGATTGTGCTGTCGCATAATCTATTTATTGCATTTGTGATTGTAGAACAATGCCTTTCTTTGTTCCGTCACATTTTTTTGAAGCAAGAGATTGTGTTAAGATTCCATCTGATCGTATGACTGGACAAATCAGATCCCAGCAAGAAACTCAGCTTGGAAGATGTGTTGTTTGTTTTGTTTAGCTACACTGTGTGGTGGCCAGCCACTGAAACATGTATTTGCATGAAGTTGTAGAATTTCTTCCAACTATCGAACATCAGTTTAATACACAAAAGAAAGCAAGTTATGTACATATTACAGTTAGAGAGGTCTTAACACTGACATTAAAACAAAGTTTTGATCCATATTGCAACGCTGTTACAGAGATTCAAGTCCAGAGGAATTATATTCTTGTCTCCACTTTTGAAGTTTCTATTTAACTGACCGCATCGAGTTTCTGCTTGTTGAACTGTAGAAATAGTTTTATGATTTCTGTCCATGTTTGATGGCATGAACCGTTCACAGTCCTGTGATAATGGGAACTGCAGATGCTGGAGAATCCAAGATAACAAAGTGTCGAGCTGGATGAACACAGCAGGCCAAGCAGCATCTCAGGAGCACAAAAGCTGACGTTTCGGGCCTAGACCCTTCATCAGAGACTCTCTGATGAAGGGTCTAGGCCCAAAACGTCAGCTTTTGTGCTCCTGAGATGCTGCTTGGCCTGCCGTTCACAGCCCTGATGGCCAATATTGCCTCTAAGCTGTACATGTATGCAGCCACTCCCATGTTTTGCGCATGGTGATTGGTATCAACATGCCAGTCATGGCATTGACTTGCAGTTCTGAAGTCCCTGCCAATATGCTAGCATTGGAGCTGGTAAGAAGATTTGAGGGAACACTAGATGGCCTACACTTTTTCAATTCTAGCAGCCTGAAGATTTTTATTAACAAAGTGTGGAGCTGGATGAACACATCTGATGAAGGGTCTAGGCCCGAAACGTCAGCTTTTGTGCTCCTGAGATGCTGGTTGGCCTGCTGTGTTCATCCAGCTCCACACTTTGTTATCTTGGATTTTCCAGCATCTGTAGTTCCCATTATCTCTGAAGATTTTTATTCCCAATTCTCCCGCCTTGGAAATCTTCTCAAACTAGAAAAAACACTGCTGCAGTGACTGGCTTCCTCTGAACTGAACTGAAATCTGCTCAGAGAATAACCTTCCCCTTCTCAACTGAACTGTACTAGCAGAGAAACTCAAACTAACCTCTTAACTCTTAATTCTTCTCATAAAACCCTGGTGTACAAACTGAAGTAAACTAAAACAAAACTAATGATTTAATGTGTTTGCACTGTCTGCTATAAACCCAAAAGTATAAACATCTTATTCTATTAACATTCCATGGCTTCTCCCAACCCTGCCATGATGTTGTTTATCTCGTGCTTTTAATGTCAATATGCATAGAGCAAATTGGCTGTCCACCTGTTTTTTGTTATTATCTAAAAGACCATCAGAAATCATTGACTAATTTGAAATATCTTCCTCCTCTAAAGTAGCAAGAAAACCAAGCGCAATGTTCCATTTACCAGTGAGGAGCAGGAGCCTTGTAATAAACGGAGGAGGAGGATCAGACAGCCTCAGTCAGACAGTAGTGATGATGAAGGTGATGTATAATTTTGCAATTTAGTTTGAATCCGTTCTGGCCAGAGAATAAATATTTTCAATTAGGAAAGAAATAGTTAGGTTAGTCTTACTCAATTTTAAGTTTTGAGATGGATGCAAACCGTGAAACAGTATTTGGCACTGTGGTGTATGCTTTCAGTCTTTCAGTGGATGGGAGCACACTGGCTGGGCTGTAGAATTCCTAACCTCTGA
Source organism: Stegostoma tigrinum (assembly GCF_030684315.1). Classification (NCBI taxonomy): domain Eukaryota; kingdom Metazoa; phylum Chordata; class Chondrichthyes; order Orectolobiformes; family Stegostomatidae; genus Stegostoma; species Stegostoma tigrinum. The sequence goes on along the minus strand of NC_081359.1, from coordinate 111,399,655 downwards.
CCTGCTATGGTAATCACACTATTTGCATGACTGATCCAGTTCAGCTTCTGGTCTCTGGCACTTGTGTGGCACTAATGTTGTTTGTCACATCATATAAACTTGAGCAATGTCCTGTCGCACATGGACACAAGTTGCTTCAATATCTGAGGGGTCATGAATAGTGCTATACATTGTACCGTCATCAGTGAACATCCCCGTGTTCGACCTTGTAATGGAGGGAGGATCACTGAATCAGCTGAACATGATTAGAACACGGAAACTATTCTGACAAACTGCTGCATTGATGTCCTGGCATTGAGACAATTGACTTTCAACAACCACAAGCATCTTCCTTCTGCTAGGTATGATTACAATCAGCAGTGTGTGTCTGGGGCCTTGGATAATGAGGAGGGAAAAGTAAAATGGGCAAATGTTGCACCCTCTGCAATTGCATGGAAGGTGTTGGGAGTGGAGGAGGAGTGAACCAGGGTGTCCCAGAAAGAACAGTCCCTGTGGAATGCTGACAAGGGAGGAAAATGTGTGTCTGAAGGTGGCAGAAATGACATTTAATGGTTCTTTGGATATGGAGGCTGTTAGGGAGGGAAACGACCGGGGTATAACTATCGTTGTGGAAGGGAAGGGATGAGGGCAGAAACACAAGAAATGGGTCAGACATGGGTGAAGGCCCTTTCAACCTTGGATGGGGAATAAAGTGGATATTCTGAGACCCTCCTGTGGAAGGTCGCATCATCAGAATGAAGGTGACGGAGACAGAGAAACTGGGAAAATGGAATAGAGTTATTACAGGAAGTGGTATGAGAGGATGTATAGTCGAAGTAACTTTGAGAGTCAGTTAGTTTGTAGTGGATATCGGTCGCCAGCTTTTCTCCAGAAATAGAAACAGATATGGAGGAAGGGAAAGGAGGAGTAAGAGATGGACCAGGTGGAACATAAGGGTTGGCTGGATATTGGAAGAAAAATTGGTCAATTTTTCCAATTCCAGATGAGCAGGGGTAGCAGCATTTATTATGTTATTGATGTACCAGAGAAAGAGTTGTGAGGAGAGACCCAAGTAGGACTTGAACAAGGAATGCTGTATGTAACTGACAAAGAAACAAGCATAACTGAGCTCGTTTCTGTGATGAAAGTGAGGGAAGTTAAAGGGGAACTATTTAAAGTGAGGACGAACTTAGGCAGGCAGAGAAGGGTAGTGGTGGAGAATGGGGGTGGTTCAGGCCTTCTTTCCAGGAAGAAGCAGAGAGATCTGAGATCATCTGATGGGAATGGACATAGAAAGGGATTGCATGTTCACGGTGCATAGGAGGCAGCTACTGCAAACTGGAAATCTTGAAAGTGACATAAAGCATAAGACAAATCACAGATGTCAGTGGGAAGGGACTGAACAAGAAGAGAGAAAATAATGTTCAGTTTGGGAAAAATAAGTTCCTCGGGACAGGAACAGGTTGAGAAAATGGATCTGCATGGGCAGTCCTGTCATGGATTTTAGGAAGGAGGTGGAAGCAGGGCTATATGAGGTTGGGAGAAGATGAGCTGAGAAGCTATGACAGGGGACCCCAGATGAGGTGAAGTTAGTAATGGTTGTCGAAGCAACAGTTTGATGTTCGATGGTGGGGCCATGGTTGGGCACTCTTCTCAAATGCTCTAGAGCTACCACCTAGGTTGTGCAATGTAGAGGTCAGCACACCAGACAACAACGGCACTAGCCTTGTCAGCAGGTTTGATTACAAAGTCATGGTTAGATCTGAGAGTACTGACAGCAGTAAATTCAGAGGGAGATAGGTTAGAATGGGTGAGGAAAGCAGAGAATTTAAGGTGACCAATGTCACATTGACACTTATCAATGACCAGCTTGAATACAGATAAGACACTGGGGAAGGGTTGAGGAGAGGAGAGAGAGTTTTGGAGGCTGGTGATTGAGTTAGTGGGACAGGGAGAGGATTCCTGCCCACAAAAATGGGCACGCAAGTAAAGACTATGGAAGATAAGTTTGATATCTTGTCCTGCATAAAATTCATTAAGGTGGGGATGGAGCTGAGTACTTTGGGTACAGGTTGTTAAGCATCAGAGAGAGGAAGGTCAGAAGGTTTGGTAAATACCCAACGGGAGATGGGATAAGAGGAAGGGATGGAGTCAAAGGGAACTGGAGGTGAGTAAGATTCCAGAGGGGCATAGGCACCTCAGAGTTGTTACAATTTGCATTCCTTAGTATTTGAAAGGAAGAGAAAAAGTTTCTTGTAAAAACATCAAAAAAGCTGAAGAATGAAGTTGAACTGAGGTGTTGGACAGCTTTGAGATAGTGTGAAGCAGTGCTGATGGAGAGGGAGGACAAGATTATGCATATGGCAGCAAATAATACTGACCGTGGATTTCGTGATGCAACAACAACACCTGCCTGAAGTTAGCTCCTTAGTTCATACTTGGATTGAGGCTGTAATGAAGCCAGCCAGGAGCTAAGTGGCAATCTTTGCAGTTAAGTAAGAGGACGAACAATGTTATGGGAACACCGCTGCTCCCATATTGTTATGACTGCTATGCATGAGTAAGGAGAGCTGCCCAATACTGCTGGATCAATTTCCTGGACTCTAGGTAGATAGGATTTTGAAGAAGGCATTTGGTCTGCTTGCCTTTATTGGTCAGTGCATTGAGTATAGGAGTTTGGAGGTCATGCTGTGGCTGTACAGGACATTGGTTCATCTGTTTTTGAGAGGAGGATGTTTTGACAAGGAGGAGGGAGAAAAATGATCTTGGACGCTTATAAGATGTGGAGTTACAAGCTAACCTGTGCTTTGAGAAGAGTGCCCAAGGATTCATACAGCTTGGAGTCTGCTGTTGATGGCAAGGCTGTCAATGTTTCAGTGGTGGGGGAGCCAAGAGGGAAAGTTTTGATTTTACCTGCACCTGCTTTGAATAAATTCTGATCAAAATTGAACATTGCATTTATTTTGTTTTCAGTATTGGGCAGCTCTCCTTGTCACTCAAGTTCTTGGTTTTCTGTTCCAGTAATCCCAGACTCCCCTGAAGCTTGTACTATAAGGACTCCATCCCCATCCCCTGAAGAACCAACTAGGGAAGAGGATACATCACTTCAGTGTCTTGCAGACATTGAGATTAAGCCACAACGTTGGGAAAATGCAGATGGATCTGAGGTAAAGCACAGTTCCTCCAGCAGCTAGTTTATGCAGAAATAATTTGCAGTACGGTTATACAAAGTTCCAGGCGGGAGCGGTGGCCCATATCTAGATGTGAAAGGAATAGAACAAGCTGCTGCACTAAAAAGCAGTCTTTAAGTTTGCAATCCAGGATTGGACCCGCCTAGGTTTGTAGTGCTGACTTTGCTTTAATACCGTTAAATGTCGTTCATTTTCTAGAGTCACACAAAACTGCACTCTAGAACAGAAGGTGGGACTGGTGCAGTGATAGAGGGATTTGAAAATCAGGATGGAGGTTTAAACAATAAGTCCTTGCTGGACTTGGAGCCGGAGGCTGTTTGACCAATTGGATTTGCACCAGAGGCACCCCTAAGCATTGGGTCCTACTTTCTTCCCACTATGTCTCTCAGCTTCATCAGCCTCATGTGTTGGCAAATTTTCACTTAAAATGATGCTTTCCACATTTATGTGCCCATTGGGAGAAGACCATGCATGTTTGATATAAATCTGAATTCATGTCAGTGCACCAATTACTCCTCCCATTCCAACATTTTGGAAGGGCCAAAAATCTCAGATAAATGTGTCAAAAGCTTATTAAAGATCTTTGACATCACATTCAGGACTCAACAGTCCAGCAAGTATTTTCTCTCAGGTGGTAACCTATTTTACCCAACCTCTTCATCGTCACCTCAACCTTTATAGTGAACTGATACCAGTATCTCCCTAATGTTCATTATCTGAGTTGAAATAATGGGCATCTGAATAAGATTCAGGGAGACAGTGGCATTGTGTTAGTGCGTAGTGATGACTTCATAAAACTTCATTGTGTCCAGATCTTGTAAATTTTTGTCCATTATTGATCCAGTTTTTTTTTTGAGACTTTGAGACTGATTCTGTTTCAGACATCCTGTCAGGCTCTGCTTTCTAGGTTATTATAAGTATTTTGTGTATCTATGTTTTTAAAACCTTTTACTTTTTACCCATCACCTTAGTGTCCACTGATTACTGACTCTTTTTGCTGTACATGTTGAGGCTGTGGTCGTATTATCAAGTGACAAAGATAAATATTAGAAACCAGAATGAAAGCAGAAAATGTGCATCTGGTTGATCAGATGCCATCTGGAGTAGAGAAATTGGTCCGTGTAACAGCTTCATTCCAACTTCCTCTATTTCCACTCCTCCCCCAACCAGAAAGCAGTGGGAGTGAAACGTAGGAAACGGCGACGAGTTCTCAAATCCAAGATGTTTCTGGATGAAGAGGGTGCTATGGGTAAGATTTACCAGTTAATACATGATTCTTAATACCATTTGTTCAGTTATCAGGAAGCCCACACAATGTGAAGGAAAGGGTCCTCCGATTGAAGAGGCTTTGGGGGTTGATGGAGTCCTCTTACTGGAGAGGCCAGGGTGGGGCTTGGTCTGCAGCTCAGCTCGAGTTGAAGATGATGTTGAATTTTGGTTCACTTTGTGATGGTAGCCAGGGATGGAAATGGAGTCAGTGGTAAGAACATTGTGTGGTTGCTTGGGGATGAAGCAATGGCTTTGATCTTCCTAGCATTTCACTGAAAGAAACTGCAGCTAAACCAAGACTGGATGTTGGACATGGTAATTGGACAGGGCAGGGAACTGAGAGTTTGGCATTGTATTTGTGCTTGTGGAATCTATCGTATGATGCTGTCGAGATTCACTGAAACTACATTTAAAATAGTTTGTGTCATACTCCTATATAGAATATATCTATTAAACCTCTTTACATTTTCCCCCTTCCCTTCCCCATGTTCTATATCAGTGACAGAAAAAGTTTATCAGAGTGAGTCGTGCACTGACAGCGAGGATGAGTTTGTGGCAAAGCAACAAGAGTCGAAGAATCTCTTGGGACCCAAACCTACCACCACAAAGTGCACATTGGGAAGCAAAGACCAGCTAAAGGAGCACAAAGATAAGAAAGCATCAGCCTCCAGTAGGGCAGGCAGGCAGGCGTCCATCATGGGATTCTTCAAAAAGGCTGTTTAGGAGCACCTTCCATCTGGTCTCATGCTGACCCAAGCTGAATCAACCAGAATTGCATATGCGTCAACAGTCATCATGGACAGACATTGAGATCCAAACCAAAGTCTGAAAAGCTAACCATTGGCTCTCGGTTTATTTGAAACAAGCTATAAACAAAAAGAAAACTTGGTGCTGGACAAGTCAGGTATTGAGGAAGATCACCCTTAACTGAGCAGCTCACATACCTCGAGTGGCACTCAATTTGGAGTGAAGTTACCTCTAGAGACAACTTCTCATTGCACACTTAAACATTGTATATTACTGTCCAGAGTCTTTATGCTCTGTCACTGCTTTGGGAATAATCTTCAAAACTTTATTCTATATGATACCACTACTTGGTATTTCAATGGGATGACATTGACTAACTGGATCTCTTCAATTCTCTGAAGTGATAATCACTAATAGTGTTTCAAATAGGAGCCTTTGCGTGTGATAGTGACAGGACCATGGGGTTGGGTTTTAACCATCGCCCTGGCTGAGTCTGTTTCAGCAGAGTGTGTTTAAAAATTGATTGTAATCAAAAACAGAAGAGGAAAAAAGGCCTGGTTGTTTGTTTTTGAAAAGCAACTTTTGTGAACAATTTCAGGTGAGTTGAGGTTTTGACATTTGGGAGGATAAGCTTCTTTACTCTGTATGCTGCCTCGGCCTCTACTGTTACAAGTGTTATTGATGTACATTGCTGCCTTGTACTCGTTTTGTGTCCTGGTGAAATATCTCAATAGTCCTGTAAAGTCCTCTGAGCAGGTTAAGGGATTTTAAGCAACTTTCCTGTAGTGCTACTGTTGTCCCCATCATGTTCAACGCTGGGAACAGTTTGATAGTTTCACAACAATCCATGATTAACTTTCCTGCCTCACCCTCTGTGACCAGGGAAATGTCTATAGACTTTAGAGGGCATTACAGTGTTGTTTGCACATTTTCCACAAGTCACTGGACAGTGAACATGAGCACAACACAATTAATTTAGTTTCATTTTCCTTAATTTGGCGCTAAACCCAGCATACTTATTGCCCCGGGTAATATAAGCCATGCCTTCCCACTCTGATTCTGATATGTAACCTGGTCTATGTAGCTCCTACATTTGCACCAGATGATTACATTTCTTTACTGAGATTACCCCCAGCCCATATCCCAAGTGAGCTCTAAGGAATGCTTTCAATGACTGTTTGTCTGCCATTGTCTAAATACAACCTCTGAGACAGGACGTTAAGTTTGCATTTTCATTTTACGGTCTGCATTAAAGAAGTTTATCCTAACTCTCAACCAGTTCTGTTCAGTTCAACTTTGGGATCGGGTACACTTAAACTGGTATTCTTGAGAAGTCTTAATCCATAAACGATAATGGGAATTGTGGAGACTGGCAGAGGCCCTGACAAGGTGCATATTTGTAAATGAACAGTGCTGGGGGAGTATCTCATCATTTATTGTGATCCTCCAGGCCTAGGTGTAAACTGACAGTGCCTAAAGTTTATCAAGTTCTCAATATCATGATATTTGTGCGAATATCCTGCTTTGCAGTGTAGGAACACAGGACACATGTCCTTCCACATACTGATTTAATTATTAGTCTGAACTGTCCAATGCCAGATTTTTGACATTTTTAAATTTCTTCAATTAAAATTGTATTCATACTATGTGTCTTTTTCCAGCACAGAAAGCACTGCTTACTACCCCTAGCCAGTTGCAATTCTGAGGACTGTGAGGAGACGGTTTCTGTGGGAGAATTCATTGATATAAGAATTCACAATCATGAAGGGGATTGTCAATGCAAGATGCATGCAAGTTCCAGACATAATCTCATTCGTATTTCAGGCCTTGTAAATGGAACTGGGCTAGCCTGGGTGGGGTGGGGGTAGGTGTTGAAGAATAGGGAGGTAGGTGGATAGGTGGGTTGGATGAGTTCTAGATTTGAGTAACTCAATTAACAGTTTTCTGTTTTAAAGTTTATCATACATGAATAAAAGTTCTCTTAAGTAATCCATTTCAAATTATCTAGTGTATACCTGCGCAGCAGAAGGTCTTCACTCAAAAGCACTGGAGACAGGCAATGGTAATGTCAATTGGTTGGTAATCCAGGGTCCTAAGCTAAAGTGGAATGTGGATTCAAATACCTTGGCAGATGGTGAAATTTGAGTTTAATTTTTAAAAGCCTGTAATTAAAAATGAGTAGTTGATGAAGAGTGTAAACCTGTAGCGTTGTCTTTCCTGTTCCTCTGATGTTGCCTGACCCACTGTGTTCCTCCAGCTCCATTCGGAAGTGACAACCTTGACAAGCTACAAATTAACTGCTTATTGGCTAAACAGCATAAGCTTCTGCAGGAGAGAGCTAAGTGATTCCACAACCAATGAACATACATAAACTCTGCAGGCCTGTCACATCTAGTTGTGAATGGTGGTTGATAATTAACTCACTGGCCAAGGCTCCACAAATATCCTCATCCTCGTGAGGGGAAGCCCAACATATCCATGCAAAAATGAAGCTGAAACTTTTGTTACAATCTTCACCCAGAAGGATTGAGTGGATGATCTATCTTACCCTCCTCAGGAGGTCCCCTCTGTCACAGATGCCAGTCCTAAGCTAATGTGATTCACTCCGCAGGATATCAAGAAATAGGTGAAAGTATTAGCTACTGCTCTGACAAAACTATGGGCTCTGAAAACATTTCAGCAATAGCATTCAAGATTTGTGCCTCAAGACTTGTGTCCCTGTTCCAATACAGCTACAACATCAGCATCTACCCAAATCGTGTGGAAAATCACCCAGCTGTCACCTCCACACAAAAAGCAGGACAAATCCAAACTACTTAGCATGCTATCACTCTCTCATCAGTAAAACAGTACTACTGTCAAAAAGCAGTTCCCAGGCTCATTAATGTTCAGTTTGTGTTGTGCCTGGGCTATGCAGTTCCTGACCTGATTACAGCTGTGGTTCAAACACAGACAGAAGACCAGAACTCCAGGAGGTGTGGACTGTTGGACTGAAGGATCTGCTTCCATGCTGTATGACTCTGAGTAAGGTGAGAGTGACTGCCTTTGACATTTCACCAAGTTTGATGCCCAGGAATCCTGGCAAAATTTGACAAATGGGAATTGAGGGGAAAACTCTGCAAACACCTGGCACAAAAAAAAATGGTTGTAGTACAATATCGTGGGCCGAAGGGCCTGTTCCTATGCTGCACCGTTCTATGTTATTGGAGATCAGTCACCTTGCTCTGGGTCATCTCTGCAGGAGCTCCTCAGGGTAGTATCCTTGGCCCAACTGTCTTTAACTGCTTCATCAATGATCTTCCCTCCATCATAAGGTTAGAAATGGGAATGTTTGCTGACTGGCAGTTTTCTCGAGTGCCTTAACCCACAACCTAGGGTTGGACCACAAGTCCTTCCTGATCTCTGACTGGGCTACATAGTTGGGATTAATGTTGCTGCAGAATGGGGATCACCAAACCTTCACTGCATCCTGGTAACTGTACAACAGAATTCCTTGCTTCACTGCCAACTCTGTGTTCTAAAACATCCAACCTGATGTTAAATGTTTTAAATTAAATTAGTAGGATTAGACTGGCATAATTTACTGCCCATTCCTAAATACCTTTGCGAAGGTATTTCAGAGGGCAGTTTAAAGTCAACCTTATGATGTTGATTTGCATTCATACACAGACTAAACCAAATAAGGACAGCAGGATTTCCCTCACTGAAAAGCATCAAAGAACCAGAGAAAGTAGGAATTGCCGAATCTGAGAACAAAGGTGTAGAGCTGGATGAACACAGCAGGCCAGGCAGCATCAGAGGAGCAGGAAAGCTGACGTTTCGGGTCTGGACCCTTCTTCAGAAATGGGCCCAGCTTTCCTGCTCCTCTGCTGCTTGGCCTTCTGTGTTCATCCAGCTCTACATCAAAGAACGAGATAGGTGCTTTTTATTTTTTGACAATCTAGTAGTTTTGTAGTCAATATTTTTGATACTGTTTTTTTCCTTTCAGTGTAATTAATAAAATGAACTTGAAATTCCCCCAGCTGCCAAAATAGGATTTGAACTCCTCTCCAATCATTAGTCCGTACCATAGATCATTAGTCCAGTAGCAAAGCCACTTTCCAATGTTTCCCGTTGATCTAATTTACCTCCTCTTCAACAGTTTGCAGTTACATTGTTGCTGAGACCTGCAGGATCTTAGTCGTGTTTCTGAACTTTAATAAAACTCCCCCTTCATTCTGACAGTATAATGTTCCACTCCAGTGACATCATGAATAGGGGCATGGGTGGGGGAGGAGGGGACAGAGGGAGAGGGGTGCCACAGAGTGACTGGACTAAAATGACGTGAAAAGCTATTCCAGGCCACCTGCCCCACTAGGCTGCAATTATCCAACATTTCATATGGAAACGTACTATTGGACCAAGAGAGCAGTGAGTGCTTAGATACTGCGCTTGGATGGCTGAGAGTGTATTCAGAGAGAGATACTCATCAACTGCAACTTGATTTTGTGTGGTGCGTTTATGTTGAGAAATGTCTCAGTGGGGGAAGGGTTGAGAAGTTGGTGCATGCTGGTGACAGAGTATTCCAGAGTCTTTTCAAAGGGGTGAGGACAAGAGGTTTAAGGAAAGAATTCCAAAGCAGATGATAGTTGAGGTGAGTCAAGGACAACAGCTTCATGTCTGCAAGTTAACTGGTGAGGGGAGGTCATGCAGATTTGCTTAGTTAGAACAGGCTGTAGAATTAGGCAAGGTGGCATTTCAATATGAAGTGTCCAGGATACAGTGACCTGATGTTGGTTACAATTTTGCATTGAATGTCTCAGTGCCCTGACAATTTCCTAAAATATGGTTCAATTTCATGGCCTTTACCTATTCCCTCTTTGTCAAATGTAAATTTAAGCCCATAGGATCAGAAATTAGGCAATTGGGCCATTCGGCCCATCAAGTTGCTCTGTCATTCAATCATGGCTGATAAGTTCCTCATCCCCATTCTCCCGCTTTTTCTTCAGAACCCTTGATCCCCTTGACAATCAAGGATCTATCTATCTCAGTTTTAAATGTACTCTTTGACCTGGCCTCCACAACCTTCCGTGGCAATGAATTCCAGAGAATCACCACTCTGGCTGACAAAGTTTCTCCTTATCTCTGTTCTAAAAGGTCTTCCCTTTGCTCTAAGGCTGTGCCCTGGGGTCCTAGGCTCTCTTACCAATGGAAGCATCTTCCCAAAATCCATTTTGTCCAGTCTATTCAGTATTCTGAAAGTTTCAATTAGATCCCCCCTCATACTTCTGAACTCCAATGAGTATAGCCGCAGAGTCCTCCAAACATTAAGCTTTTCATTCCTGGGACCATTCTCGTGAACCTCCTCGAAACTCGCTCCAGGGCCAGTACATCCATCCTTAGATTTGGGGGCCAAAACTGCACACAGTACTCTGGATGTGGCCTGACCAGAGCCTTATTAAGCCTCAGCAGTACATCCCTGCTTTTATATTTCAAGTCCTCGCAAAATAAATGCCAACATTACATTTGCATCTTGATTACTGACTCAGCCTGCAAATTTACCTTGAGAGAAACCTGGACTAGAACCTCCAAGTCTGTTTGCACTTCAGACTTTTGAATTTTTTCCCCATAGTCCATGCTTTTATTCTTCTTATCAAAGTGAGTGACCTCACACTTTCCCACCTTGTACTCCATCTGCCACTTCTTTGCCCACTCTCCCAACCTGTCCAAATCCTTCTGCACCCTCTCCACCTCCTCAATACTAGCTGACCCTCCACCTATCTTTGTGTTGTCTGCAAGCTTAGCCAGAATGTCCACAGTTCCTTCATCTTGATCATTAATATATAAAGTGAAGAATTGTGGTCCCAACACTGACCCTCATGGAACACCACTTGTCACCGGCTGTCATCCTCAGAAAGACCCCTTTATCCCCATTCTATACTTTCTGCCAGACAGCCAATCTTCTATCCATGCTAGCACTCTGCCTTTAACACCTTGGGCCCTTATCTTACTCAGCAGCCTCCTGTGTGGCACCTTATCAAAGGCCTTCTCAAAGTCCAGGTAAATAACATCCATTAGATCTCCTTGGTCTACCCTGCTCGTTACTTCCTCAAAGAAGTCGTGTTTCTGAACTTTAATAAAACTCCCCCTTCATGCTGACAGTATAATGTTCCACTCCAGTGACATCATGAATAGAGGCATGGGTGGGGGAGATTTCACCATGAAGACTGACCGAAGTAATTATTCAGTTCCTTAGCCATTTCCTTGTTCCCCACTAATATCTCTCCACCGTCCATTTCCAGGGGTTCAATGTCTGCTTTTGCCTTTTATATATCTAAAGAAACTCTTATGGTCTTCATTTATATTATTGCCTAGCTTACCTTCATATTTAATCTTCTCCATCCTTATTTCTTTTTTTGTTGGTCTCTGTAAGCTTCCCAGTCCTCTGGTTTCCCACTGCCCGTCGCCATATTATATGCTTTCTCTTTTGCTTTTATGCTATCCCTGACTTCCTTAGTCAGCCATGGTTGCCTCATCCTCCCTGTACCATGCTTCTTTTTCCTCAGTATGAATTTTTGCTGCATCTCCTGAAGTACTCCCAGAAACTCCTGCCATTGTTGTTCCACTGTCTTTCCTGCTAGACTCCCCTTCCAGTCAATTATGCCCAGCCCCTCCCTCTGCAGTCACCTTTATTCAGCTTTAATATGTTACCTCTGATTCTATCGTCTCCCTCTCACCTTACAGAGTAAATACTATCATCTTATGATCACTACCACCTAAGGGTTCCTTCACCATAAACTCCCTTATCAAGTCTGCCTCATTACACAACACTAAATCCAGAATTGTATTAGAGATAATGGGAACTGCCGATGCTGGAGAATCTGAGATCACAAAATGTGGAGCTGGGTGAGCACAGCAGCATCTTAGGAGCACGAGCTGCTCAAAAAAGCCATCGCGTTAGACATTCCACAAACTCCTTGCAATCCACTACCAACATGATTTTCCCAGTCCACTTGCATGTTGAAATCCCCCATGATCACTGTAGCCTTGCGTTTCTTGTACACGTTTTCTATCTCCTGGTGTATCTTGCGCCCCAGCTCTTGACCACTGTTTGGAGACCTGTACACAATCCCACCTATGGTTTTTTTTTTCGACCTTTGTGGTTCCTTAATTCTACCCACACAAAATCTGTATGAAATTCCTTCCTTCTTCTTGTAGTCACCCATCACCACACCTTTGATGTCTTCATGCGAGTTGCCACAACTTTTTTTTTGGCACCAGTGTTTCCATTGCTGATAATGCCTCTTAAAGGATCGACGCAGTAGAGTCATTAGCTCTGGCTGGACAAATGTGGGGAGATATCTCCATTTGATCTCATAGAATCAAAATCCCGACAGTGTGGAAGGAGGTTGTTTGGCCCATCAGGTCAGCACCAACCCTCCAAAGAGCATCCCAACCCAGACCCAGCCCCTTACCCTATTCACATAACCCCATATTTACAGTGGCTAATCCTCCTAGCCCTATACACTATGGACAATTTACCATGGCAAATCTATCTAACCAGCACATCTTTAGATTGAGAGAGAAAGCTGGCATATGCAGCAGAAAGCCATGCAGACACCGGGAGAATGTGCGAACTCCACATAATCACCCAAGGTGGAATTGCACCCAGGTCCCTGTCACTGTGAGGCAGCAGTGCTGAACACTGAACCACCGTGCCCCTCACCCTTCCCGTTCCCACTTTCAACTGCCCCTCCCTCAGAATCCTGCCATTGATCACCCAACACATGAATCATCTCAGAGCCCCACCTTGCCGTGTCCTTTTAGTGTGCCCTGGTTTTGACTTTTGAAACCTTTAATCAAGAGTAAATTTAGTGATTGGTCAGTGGGACACCATATGGTATCGAAGATAAAGTTTGGAGTGAGCTATAATATAAAGGTTAGTGTTGGAAAGGGAGCATTGGAGATGTGGAGAAACCTGGAAGACCGACCAGAAGAACATGAGACTGTTGCTGAGAAAAGACACATTTGTCAAATCATTTACATTCATTTAGACTATTTACATGAAATAGTAATGATAGGGATAATGAGGAAGTGGACTATGATTGATATGACATGACAAATGCACCAGTTAATGATGGTTGGCAGTTAACTCCTCTCATACAAGTTGTAGGAGACTGCTGATTGCTAGAGGCATTGTTGTGATGAATGCATCAGTTAATGATGACCGACAATTAACTGCCAACTCCTCTCAAACAATATATATAGTTTTACCTTTGATTGTTTTTTTTCTTGCAAACTGTCCCAATGAGCAAGCTAAAACGTATTGATAAAAAAAAGTACTTGAGTTGAGTCTACAAAATGATTGCAAACGTAGTTGAACCAACACAAAGGTCATTTGCCTTGACATTTCCTCTCTTCCTTACGTTCTGAATTTTTGGCTGGAAGTTTAAAGTCAAGTCTCATTGCACTTTCTTACCATAATTCATTGATTTCCCAGTACCCAGCATAAGGCAGGCCACTAATGTTCCTCCTAAGCTCGTGGACACATTGACTTCTGATTCTACTGTGCATGGATCCTGGAGGATTATGCAGCAGCAGGAAAAAACAGAGGGAACATAGTTGACTATCACCTTCTTAAGGGCAACCAGGGAAGAGCAGTAAGTGCTGGCCCAGACAATGATGCCCAAATCTCATTAATGAATAAAAGCAGTTTAAAGGTAATTTGTAGTGCTAAACAAGATTTGTTAGCACAGAATCAAACATAAAAGTTGACTCCATTCATCAGTGGTACATTTGGTATGGAATCGCAGAATTCCTATAACCTTTCGACCTATCAAGTCCACACCGACCTTCAAAACAGCACCCACACAAACCCACCCTCCACACCACCCTACTCCTGTAACCCTGCATTTCCCATTGCTAATCCACGTAGCCTAAACATCCTTGGATGCTGTGTGTAATTTAGCCCAGCCAATCATCCTAAGCTGCATTTCTTTGGACTGCAGGAGGAAATTGGAGCACCCACAGGAAACCCACGTGGACACAGTGAGAATGTGCAAACTCCGCACAGATGGTCACCCATGGGTGAATTTCAACCTGGATCCATGGCACTGTGAGGAAGCAGTGCTAACCACTGAGCCACTGTGCCGCCCCTCTGTGTACGATCCATAAAATGCACTGCAGAAATTCACTGTGGATAGCACCTGCTAAATCCACTTTCATCTCAAAGGAAAAATGCAAGAGATGCATTGGAACATCACTACCTGCAAATTCCCATCCACGCCACACATTGTCCTGACGTGGAAATATATCACCACACCTTCACTGTCACTGGGTCAAAATCTTGGAATTCCCTCCCGAAGGTTTTGTGGGTGAACCTAAGGCACATGGACTGCAGGGATTCCAACAGAAAAGTAATCAAACTCTTTTCATGAAAACAAAGATACATAGAAGACAGGAGCAAGAGGAAGACATTCAGCCCTTCGAGCCTGCTCCACCATTCTTCACAATCACGGCTGATCGTCCAACTCGATAGCCTAATCCTGCTTTCTTGCTGTAATTTTTTATCCCATTTGCTCCAAGTGCTATATAGAACATAGAACATAGAACATAGAACAGTACAGCACAGAACAGGCCCTTCAGCCCACAATGTTGTGCCGACCATTGATCCTCATGTATGTACCCTCAAATTTCTGTGACCATATACATGTCCAGCAGTCTCTTAAATGACCCCAATGACCTTGCTTCCACAACTGCTACTGGCAACGCATTCCATGCTCTCACAACTCTCTGCGTAAAGAACCTGCCTCTGACATCCCCTCTATACTTTCCACCAACCAGCTTAAAACTATGACCCCTCGTGTTAGCCTTTTCTGCCCTGGGAAATAGTCTCTGGCTATCAACTCTATCTATGCCTCTCATTATCTTGTATACCTCAATTAGGTCCCCTCTCCTCCTCCTTTTCTCCAATGAAAAGAGACCGAGCTCAGTCAACCTCTCTTCATAAGATAAGCCCTCCAGTCCAGGCAGCATCCTGGTAAACCTCCTCTGAACCCTCTCCAAAGCATCCACATCTTTCCTATAATAGGGCGCCCAGAACTGGATGCAGTATTCCAAGTGCGGTCTAACCAAAGTTTTATAGAGCTGCAACAAGATCTCACGACTCTTAAACTCAATCCCCCTGTTAATGAAAGCCAAAACACCATATGCTTTCTTAACAACCCTGTCCACTTGGGTGGCCATTTTAAGGGATCTATGTATCTGCACACCAAGATCCCTCTGTTCCTCCACGCTGCCAAGAATCCTATCCTTAATCCTGTACTCAGCTTTCAAATTCGACCTTCCAAAATGCATCACCTCGCATTTATCCAGGTTGAACTCCATCTGCCACCTCTCAGCCCATCTCTGCATCCTGTCAATGTCCCGCTGCAGCCTACAACAGCCCTCTACACTGTCAACGACACCTCCGACCTTTGTGTCGTCTGCAAACTTGCTGACCCATCCTTCTATCCCCTCGTCCAAGTCATTAATAAAAATTACAAACAGTAGAGGCCCAAGGACAGAGCCCTGTGGAACTCCACTCACCACTGACTTCCAGGCAGAATATTTTCCTTCTACAACCACTCGCTGTTTTCTGTTGGCCAGCCAATTCTGTATCCAAGCAGCTAAGTTCCCCTGTATCCCATTCCTCCTGACCTTCTGAATGAGCCTACCATGGGGAACCTTATCAAATGCCTTACTGAAGTCCATATACACCACATCCACAGCTCGACCCTCATCAACTTTTCTAGTCACATCCTCAAAAAACTCGATAACGTTTGTAAGGCATGACCTACCCCTCACAAAGCCGTGTTGACTATATTTGATCAAGCCATGCTCTTCCAGATGGTCATAAATCTTATCCCTCAGAATCCTTTCTAACACCTTGCAGACGACAGACGTGAGACTTACCGGTCTATAATTGCCGGGGATTTCCCTATTTCCTTTCTTGAAGAGAGGAATTACATTTGCCTCTCTCCAGTCCTCAGGTACGACTCCAGTGGAGAGCGAGGATGCAAAGATCTTCGCAAGTGGCGAAGCAATTGCATTTCTCGCTTCCCAAAGCAGCCGAGGACAAATCTGATCCGGGCCTGGCGACTTGTCAATCTTAATGTTTGACAAAATTTTCAGCACATCAGCTTCGTCTATCTCTATCCATTCCAGCATGCACACCTGCTCTTCAAAGGTTTCATTCACTACAAAGTTCGTTTCTTTCGTAAAGACAGAAGCAAAAAACTCATTTAGGGCTTCCCCTACCTCCTCCTATCTAGTCGCCTCTTGAATACATTCAATGTTTTGACATTAATTACTTCCTGTGGTAATGAATTCCACAGCCTCACCACACTTTGGGTGAAGAAATGTCTCCTCATCTCTGTCCTAAATGGTCCAACCCGAAACCTCAGGCTGGTTCCCCAGACCCCCGGTTCTGGGCACTCCCATGATCGGGAACATACCCCCTGCATCTCCCTGTCCAGTCCTGGTAGAATCTTATAAGTCTCTATGAGATTACCCCCTGCCCTCCCTCATTTGCCTCCTGTCAATTAGAGATGGGGCCCACATTCTGTCAATAGTTAAAATAAAGTTCTGCGAGCCCTGAGCTCCATCAAATTTTCCATCCGCTGACAATCTTCCAGTCCTTGATGTCCTTGGCATCAAATCATCGCAGTTTGTGGCTTTACTTCTTTTTCCCCACATCAGTGAACTAGTTTGATGGTTGATATAACAAAGTGTGGTGTTGGATGAACACAGCAGGCCAAGCAGCATCTCAGGAGCACAAAAGCTGACGTTTCGGGCCTAGACCCTTTATCAGAAAAAGTTTGATGGTTAACTGGTTTGGATTAAGCTAGTTAGCAGCTAGTTAGGGTTAGGTGAGAGAAGTTGGCTCTAATTAAAGGTGAGGGGTTAGTTTGCGGCTGGTCGCTAGGTACCACTGGCCATGGTCAAATCCATGCGCGCCCCGCGGCCGCCTCGGTGTGTGCATGCGCGCGCGCCCGTGGTGGGGGCGGGCCTCCGACATCACAGGATGGCGGCCCGGAGCGGGAGTGGGGAGCGGACCCGGAGAGCGGCCTGGGGCCCGGCTCCAGGTTCAATCCCAAACCGGCGACGGTGGCTTGTGCCGGGGCTGCCTGAGCCGTACGTTGCCCGAGGCCGGGATAGGCCTGAGCCTCGGCCTCGCCTGCCCGCTGTGCCGCCGTCGCTGCCGTCGCCGCTCAGGCAGCTGGAGCCGTGTCCCCCGCCGCTGGGGCCGGGCCGCTCTGGCAGCAGCAGCCGAGCCGTCGGAGGAAGCAGCAGCCGGGACGGAGAAGGAGGAGGAGGAGACTGGGCGAGGAAGCGGAGGAGGATACAGCGGCGGCGGGGCCTGATCCCGGTGAGAGCGGGAAGGACCGGGGTAGGAGCTTAGGAGCTTGTGAGCTTGGGGAGGGCGGGGGTGAGGAGAGAGTCTGAGGCGGGCTCAAGGCTCCAGGCTCCAGGCTCCACCTGAAGACAATCAGATACTGATGGCCACTCCACTCTGTTCTCCCTCACATCCCCCCTCTCGAGACTCTGTCACTCTTTCCCAACTCCCCTCCCCCCTCCCTCCCCCCCCCCCTCTTTCCCCCCCCCCCTCTTTCCCCCCCCCCTCTTTCCCCCCCCCCCCCCCCTTTCTCCCCCCCCCCCTTTCTCCCCCCCCCCCTCTTCTCCCCCCCCCCCTCTTTCTCCCCCCCCCCCTCTTTCCCCCCCCCCCCCCTCTTTCCCCCCCCCCCTCTTTCCCCCCCCCCCCCCCCCCTCTTTCCCCCCCCCCCCTCTTTCCCCCCCCCCCTCTTTCCCCCCCCCCCCCCTCTTCCCCC